>NW_008596921.1:1320-50974 GCF_000691845.1 Merops nubicus | reverse complement strand
TGTAGGGATACTGGGGTATTCCACTGATGAAGATAAAGTGACTGTTAAGGCTTTTTGGAGTTTGTTTGCTGGTCTGTTTATTGTCACGAAACACTGCTGAGTATGATCTTAGATTTACTTACGTCCCAAATTATTGTGGGGTTTCAGAGACTGCCAAACTTTTATTGTTGCAGAGAAAGGGGGATTCTTCATGATGATACAAGAAGATGATACGAGAAGTACTCTTTCTCAGCAGAGGGGCAGAGATATAATATATGGCCCAGAATGTACTGAAGGAACTCTTGGACCAGAGGCCTGTTCCTTGCCCATTGCCAGTTAATATGAACAGTATCATGATTAAAGTATAAATACCAAGATATTACTGTGAACACTTTCTTTAAAAAAATTCCAGTCTCCTTTCTTTATATTTTTTATCTTCTCCTGTTTGTCATGAGAAGAAAGTAAGCCAAAATACTTCTGAAATAAACTTAATTTAATCTTTTAAGTGTTTTTCATATATAAGGGACTGTGACAGGTTGCACACAGGGGCACAAATGAGTATCAGTAGACTTACATCTGAAGTTGACCTAATATAAACTGTTTCACCTAACTTGTTTGATTTTAGCGTTTCAGTAGAATTACTCAGCTGAAGTACTTACCTCAAAGTTCAGGGCATTGCTCTGGTGTCAGAAGCTCATGTGTCTTACTCTCCTGCTAAATCTGCCTTTTTTTACCTTTAGCAATTCTGTGATTTATTCATTAAGTTTCAATTACAAATAGATTCTTCAATTCACATACATAGTATTTTCTCAACACGTTAGCGTTGTGACTTGGTTGAGACATGTGCTATCAGTATTGAAAACATCTCAGTACCCCAAAACTTCTGCTGTGTTGGCATCTTAAACTTGGCTAAGTGGAAAGTTTGACTGCAAGAAGATCAATAAAGATGAAATAATAATTTAAATAAACAGTTCTCTTAATATAAACAAGGTACAGTAGGTTGTGTTGGTCTTCTATCCGGTAACTGTGTAAGCATTCAGTACAAAAGAAGTGAGGAGAGGAGGCGGTTCTTCTAAAATCCATTATATAGATTATTAAGTACATGTACATAAACTGTTTTCTTACTTTTTTTGCTAAACTAAAACTTCTTGAATGAGAGATTTCACAAGAAATAATTGAGATTGGGGCTGGCTTTTTCTGTGAGTATTGAATCCTGACTCTAGAGGGAAATACAACTTGCCTGTTCAGTATATATTGCTTTTAAAAAGGCTTTTGGTTAGTTAGATCACTTCAGATGCATCAGAAGTGGGCCTCATGTTCAGAGGATTGAAACTTTGTTTCTGTGTCCATCCTTGTGTTCTGTTTGTGTTAAGGTCTTTTAATTATTGAGCTATTGAGATATTTAGGTACCTGAGATGAATCAGTCAAAATCTTGTGTGGAGTGGGCCCCATTGCATAGCTGGAGATGCCTGTTCCTCTCCTTCCCCTCTCCCTCTTCCACACTTGTCACATGAGCTGACATGTGGTATATCCTTTAGGTATGGTTATAGTTCAGGAACTTAGTTGTGTGTTCAGATAGGTAGTCTGACACGTTTGTGAACAGGTTGTGTCCCAGGTGTAGGTCACTTTAGGTGCTCCGGATGCATGTCACATTCCCGAAGTGTTTGAGAAGGAGGAAAAAGGGCCAGGCTGTTGGTCACCAGAATAACGGGAGTGGTCTGCAGGCAAGTCTTTGCCCTAAACTTGAGTTTTCAGCAGAAAATCGGTAAGAGCCAAGGGGTCATGTGAATTTTATGGAAAAAGAGGATCTAGCCTCTGAATCTAAAGCTGTTTCTCCATGGTTTAGGTTGATGGAATCTGTGAAATAAGCACTACCTCCTTGGAAGATTGTCAAGATGGTCTCTGTAGTATAGTGATATACTGTTTGATGCATGTGGCCTAAATAAATAGGCTGTTTTTATAGTTACGCTATTATAGGGATGAAAGTCTAATGACTTTTGAGCTTCTAAGAAAACCTGGAGCAATTAGTAAAACAGAATCCATAATAATTGCATACACTGGGGTGCAGCTTATACTGGCTGTGGTTAATAGCAGATGGACAGAGGATTTTTGTCTATATTGTATTTTAAACAAGATTTGCCTGCATGCATTGCCAAATATAATAATATTTGAAACAGTTTAAGCAATAAGACTAGCTATTGCTGTACCTAACCTGAGTGTAAAAACTTACAGGTGAATCACCTTAGTAACACTAGTGGATGTCAATTGATAAGTACAGTGCTGAAGCAGATAGCAAAATTTATAACATGCTTTTTCAGGTTTACTGATTTGCATCTTTAAACTGTATTCCTGCCAAGCAAAATATGTTTGTAATTTATTAGACTTTTTTTTCTGCAGATCTGGCTTATGTGTTCTGTTGAGCTATTTATCAGACAACTCAGGAAGGCTGCAAACCCATTTTTTTTCGCTGAGATTTGCAAGCCTGTTTTGCAGAGAGCTGATCTAAGGTGGTGATTTCATTAAGATACTCATTCCCCAGTTCTCTATGCCGAAAACTTTTCCAGGTTCATCAGACCTAAAGACTTGCTATCAACAGCTGCCAGAGATGTTCTTGGAGTCTTAAATAGATCTGGTTTTGCCTTGGCATATCCTGGTCAACTTGTCATGGAAAGCTTGTGCATAGACTGCCATTTGTGAAATTCTTGGAGGAGACTCCAGCCCTAATATTCAAACTTGATGCATCCGCTGGCTCATTGGCACAGCTGCTTTCTTTCCCCATCTGCTGTGATGGCGCTGTGCCCACTCCTGCAGTGGCATGCCAGTTTCGGTAGGAGGTACAAGCCAGCCAAGACGAATGGTTTGGATGAACTGGTGACTCTACGAGATAAAATCTGAACCCTGTAGTCAGTAGCAGGTTAGGAACTAAATGCAGCTTACAAATGTGATCATATAACGCGGAGTGCTTCTCCAGCTGAAATTGGTCAGGTCTGAAGTGACACTCACTGAATATATTATTGCCATGAACCTGGCACATATGAGGATGCAAGCAGTAAACTGTTGATTTGCTGTGATTTTCTGTACTGTAGTCATTGAAATTTTGTGAGCCTTTATTTCCTCAGAAAGACAAGTTTTATAGGTTAAAGTCTTCAGTGTGATTTGTGCATGTTTATGGTGTCCTATATTTGACTTAGACTTGCTGTGATCTGCATCCTGAATGACATTAAAAATACATTTCTGTAACACTATTGTAGTAGAAGCATAACACTTGCAAGAAATTGCAGTTTTTCTTGGTTCTACTTTTATGAAGACTGTCCTTGTCTATGTTGACCTGCAGTAATTTTCTTACTTGGAGAAAACCAGAATCCCTGTGGCATAGAAGGATTTTTTTTTTTGGTGGCCTGCTACAAGGTGAACAGCATTGTAATGCTCTTCAACAGTGTTTCTGAAATTTTCTGGACATATATGTAAATATGTGTCATTCTTGTAGGTTATGTTAGTGACAGAACCACCTTTGTTGTGGTATTTTTAAAAGCATCTCCCCACTGTTTGCAGGAAAGCTGGAAATACTGCTTCTCACTCTCCTGTAATCTTTTCACAACTATCACAAGCTGTGAAGTCATCTGCAAATGCTGATCACTGTCTTCAAGACAGCTATAAATTGGCACAACCATTTAAGTGGTAGCACCATCTTAGATGCCACTTTTTTTAGACTTCAGGAAACTGATCTCTGCCACTGAGGAAGATTTTTCTCTTGCAGAAGCTTTCCTGTGGCATCAGAGCTGTGGGTGCTGCCGGAAGAGGTCATATACAGTGGGGTTGTAAGATTGACACTTGTCCTTTCAGACAACCCTTCTTGTTGCTGAGTGATGTCTGTAGGTATTCTACACTGATCTTAGATTAAATCACAGTCCTCTCCAGAAAGAGTGATTGCTTTGTCATACTAGCTGCCCTATGGTTAGAGCTTTTGAAGTGTAGGTTGCTTACGTACCTGCGTTGATGTTGGTGGTAGCAGCAACTTCGAGGTGTTCATACACTGAGTTGCTCAAGTATTATTCATTCAGGTGATATAGATTTATGACAGGGAACAGGGAAGATGCTTTATCCTGTTTAGACTTTACACTTTCCTATATGTTTCCTCTCTGAGAGGATCAGACTGTACCTAAACCATCCAGATAGCAAGTTCTTTGAGAAAGGAGTGGTAAAGCAATCACTAAATTAGTTAAATTTTGTTGCTGCTCAGACTACGACTAATCTTGTTTTTCTCTGTGGCTCTCAGCCTTACAGGATACTATAGCTATCCCGTTTTTCTTCATGTCTTTGTCTATCCTTTAAAACTAGGAAGTTTGTTTTTCAGGTAGTATATTTGTTTTTCATATTGTAAAATTAAGGGCAACTGGAGAAGGAAATAGACCACTTATCTCAGTTTCTCTTTAAACTACAGTATAGCTGCATTCATAGCCAAATAATTTGAGTCTTCCTTGAAACAATACTAGAATTCTGTGTTGGTATGGTGAATTGGCAGTAAATATATATAATGTTATATATATATTATGTTATATGTTATAATGGAAGAGGATGGCAATACTAAATAGCACCACAAGATGTCATTCAAGCAGTTTGTGGTATAGAATGAAACACAGTGAAATTCTGATTTAATTTCCTGCTAAAGGAAAAACCCAAATCAACAGCAAAATAAACTCAAATTGCATTATGTATTTGCTGCCGTTTTAGCTTCCGTGTTATATGGATTTGAAATCGATTTACAATTCCTCTTCAAGTGTTAAATTTTTAGAGTTTACACAATACGCTGGGCTAGAATAAGGCAATTTATTTTCAGAACTTTGCAGTTCTAGTAAAAGGTTAAAAACCAACCAACCAAACAACAAACCAAGCCAATCTGATTGTTTTAAAGATATAGGTATATATTTTAAATTTTGTGGGAGGGCAAGGAACCTTCCATAGGACTTCAGTACATCATTACTACTCAGGTGCCGAGACCAAAGGTGAGGCTGCTCCTTCAGTGTGGATTTTCTGCTTCAAACCTTGTAATATTCACAGCATTTCAAATTTCACGTTGGAACCTTTTGCTATGCTGCAGGCCAAAGAAAATTAAATCCTAGTATGCTGTGATTAAAAGTATGTAATTCAGACTGGTGTCTCATGGAGTGGAAATGCAAGAACAATGCAGCTGGTATTGTGCAGCTTGAAGTATGCAGTGGGTGGAGAACTTAAACCAAGAAATGCATTATTAGAACATTGTTAAATGGGACTTTAAAAACTTTTGTTCTTGGTCTATAACAGGTGGTTCCTTAGTATCAGAACTAGTGAAACTTGCTTCCTCTCCTGCAGTGGATTTGTTCATTATTTTGTGCATCTCATCTTACAGTAATAAAGTGCGGTCCTTGTATATTAAGAGCCTCAGTATCACCACAAATTTATTGGTTTAAAATTCTTTCCCGTTTCTTAGAGGATGATTAAAACTGTTCCCAGGTTTTGGAGTGTACAGGTAGCATGGGGGATCATAACTGAATTGTTATTTCATACAACAGCAGGCTGATAAATTCCAGGAGTTAAGATTTTGTAGCTGAAGAATTACTGTTGCATTGCCAGCTGGGCTTCAGTTCTGTGCTTCAGTTTGAGTTTTGATACTTATGAAACTTCTGCTTTTTACAAAGAAAGCCTTAGGTTAGTGAGTGAGTTCTTTCAGTAACTGGGTACATCAGAACCATACCAAATTCTGACAATCTATGGGTTTCACCTTATGGTGTTGCTCAGAAGAATAGGAGATACAATAAATGTATATCTTATCAGGGTGGAATAAGTTTTTTCTTCTAACAACTTGTTAACAATATGTAGGTGCAGTGACAAATGATATGACACAGATTATGGATTAGTATTTTACTGCAATTAAAGGTTTGTGATAGTTCCTATGAGACGACAGAGTAACTGAGAGACTCACGTTTTTCACTGACATCGCTGGTTTAAACCTCATTGACATAAAGTTACACCTACCCTCTTTTCTATAAAAGTGGGTGATGTTGCTGAACGGAGTCTGAAATCCTCGTCTTAATCGGAGCAAGATGCCAATTTTGGTGACCAGGTGTGTGCTAACAAGAGTGCAGCATATTCAAAGTCGTTCTTTAGTTGCTGGCTGCTGTAATCAGCATGGGGACTAAATCCCAGAGTGGTTGGGGTCTCTTCTGGTTTGATACTGTTCTTGCATACGGCAGGCGGGAGTCTTGTTTCCTTTTCCCTCTCAGAAAGTCGTGTCACCCCTTCTTATTGTTAGGGAAAATGGCCTCATCGGCAATATATTTACTCTTGAAAGGTTTTTTTCTGCACCTACTTTTGTTGGGACCATTCATACAGCTCCATGTTATTCATAAACTGTCTGGCTATGCTTTGTTAAACCTGGTTTTGCTGCTGAAGTAATAAAACTTGAGTTTCAGTCATCTGTAATATGTGGCTAACTCTATAAGGCTATTGCTCTCAAGTTTTAGCAGGGAGAGGTGAAAGTATTGCTGCAGGTGGAGGTTTGCTTACATTTTCCTGAGGTCCTGCCAGGTGGACATAAGTGATAAAGAAATTATTTGTGTAACATTGTGTACCAAAGAGCTGTCACTTTGGAATAACTAATGAGTATAGAAACATGAACAGCAGTGTGAGGCTTGCATTTATGCTTTCTGTTTTGAGGGATTTTACTTAAGGATTAAAATTCTCTTAAGTCTTAACGCTCAGAAGAGGAAACTATTTTTGTGCTGTCCAATAAACTGTATTTTGAAAGACTGAAATTCATTTGCGTCTCCCATTGTTCACTGAGGCTGCTGATAAGAGTTGTTTTTGGAGGGAAATGACCTTTGAAATCTGCATAGCATATTTGTTTCCAGAAGTTAAAACGGCAAGGGGGTGGGTATCCTGCTACTTAATAAGGTTTTCTTTTTTTGAGTAGACCTTGATCTCACCACGCAAACTTGGTTGAGTGCAGTCATCTTTTTTTTTTAAAAACTGTACTTAAAAGAATGGAACAAAATTCTGCAATGTTGGGTAAAATAATTGAAGTGTCTTGCACTATTAAATCTGCTCTTAAAGGGCGAAACTTTGAGGTTACACTGAAACCATATCTAACTGTAGAAGAAGAAAGGCTTGCTGCTGATCCATGTGAATATGTGGAGCAATATTTTACTCTGTAAGTATCTAATGCTTGCTAATCCTGGATTATAATTTGTTGGAAAATATTGAAAAAATACATATTGGTTCATGTAGCAGTTAATTTCAAGGTGGGTTCCTGAAGAACTTGCTGGGTTTTTCCTATTCCCTCCCTCCCCCCACTTTTCTCTTAGGAAAGCAAGGCTGGCTGCAAGCAGGTCTTTGGGTCTTAATTTATCTGTTTTATGTCTTCCCTGTTAACATTTTGAAAAGTTTTAATTCAAAGTACATGATAGAATATTTTCTGTAACCAGTCAGAAGTACATTTCGTCACTAAATACTTCTGTCTTCACATCTTAAATTCGCCTTTTGCCTTTTTCCTTTGTATTAGTTGCACTGGTAACTCATACTTATCCTGTTATTACTGTCTACTTTTGTCATTCCCAGCTTCTGGGAGGTAGTCTTCAGCATGCACTTGAATCTTGTGCTGTGTAACTTCCTCTGTTTTTGCTACTTGGTCCTCAAGTTCAAATTATTTCCACATTGTCTACTTTTTAGCTGGCACATTTTGTTGACATACTTGTTTTGCATGTTAACTTTTTTGTTAATTTTTTATTTAGGTAAAATGTATTTCCAGTTCAATCTGAAGCTTAAGTTGCTAGATACTTATTATTCCTGCAAGACTTTTCAATTCTTTAGTCAGATACTACTTTTTATTTTAAAGTAGTTGCTTTGTTGGCTAGGGCAAGGAACTGAAGCATCTTTCTACCAATTATATGAGAATGAGGTGGTCGCAGTTTAGTAATATCGTGTGCTTTAGCTTTTACTGATATCTCTATTTCAGTTTGTGTATGACTATGTGAAATACCGGTAGGGAATGGGGAGAAGGCACACAAGCCTAGAAACAGTTTTCTAAATCAAGTTCAGTCTTTAGCTATGTAACTTTGATAAATGTGTTGTATAGATTCTTTGACAAACTAAGCTTAAAAGGTAAGGATTAACACACAAACAGAAGCAATTGGAAGCGTCTGTAATCTCTGTATCCAGCTAAAGCCAAGTTTCGGGCAAGGTACTTCAAATAGATGTAAAAGAAGCAAGACTTACTTGGTATCCTATGAGGAATAGGTGGAGAGTAATGGTCAGCAAAATAAACTGTCTCTGTGGCTAAGAACAATGCATATGAAGAGAGCTGCTAGAAGATAATCAAACTAGCATTCCTAAATTGTTAATTACAAATGGAACTACACAGAGAGGTTAAAAGGTAAAAAAACACTGGAATTATTACAAGTGTTTTAGGTGCAACTCTAAACCAACAAATATTTGATTTATGATATCAAAAATAAGGACATAGAGCTGAGCAAAAAATATGTAGCAGCTAAAAGGTGTGTGAGGACATAGAAGTGAACACAAGCATACCTGAAGTGAAATCAGAAAACCAGAGATCTTGATGGGGAGGAAGGTGTGCTGTGATCTCAGGGAGCTGGGACGAGGTCAATAAGAAAAGGTATGTGAAGTCAAAGAATTAGTTATTTTAAACAGATCTGCCAGCTTGGGTTGGTGTTCCAAGAAGGTGATACACTGGAGCTTGTGGAAGAAGGAACTTTATTGCTGTGGACAATGTGACCAACTATAGACGTACTAAACGGATCTCAACAAGTATGCAAAACTATAGAACAAAGTTGAATCAGAAGCATAATTTAAAGGACTGAAGCAAACAACTGAATAAATACAGCAGTAGAAGGTTGACTGTATAGTTCTTCAAACACTTCCAAGAGTAACTCAAACCAGTAAAAACCTTTGATTTTCATACAGACAAAAATAAGGAGTTCCCAATGGTATTTGGAAAATGGTGCTGAAGCAGGTGAAATAGAATGCTTCAGCCTTTTTTTTTTTTTTTTCTTTTAAAAATAATACTTAGTAAATATTAAGCTGTCAATTTAAGCCAATATTTACAGCAGGCCATCTGTTTTGGGTTGCTCCAGCATTTCATTAAACACTCGGTTTTGAAAAAGCTGTTAGATTTCAATTGGAAGTTGCATGTAGGTCTCTGCATCCTGAATTTTTCATGTTTTTCTTCTGGGTCATTGAGGAAAAATATGTTGCTTGGGGTTTTTCCCCATCTGGTTGTGGTTCTTAATTTTGTGGATGTGTACTGAACCTATGGGCAACGGGTATTTCTCATGGAGGGGCACAGAATAGATACAGTACAGGGTCTGAAAATAGGAGGAAAATTATTAGGGTGACCGTTGCAAGTAGGAAAATGCTAATTAAGGCTTATGAAGAAATGAATGCCAACATTTTGTTTCATTGGAACTGATTCTAGGTTTGGCTTAAACTTTTCCCTCCCCATCTGAAATTCTGAGGGCGGTGATAAATGGGAATATATCTAGGTTTTGCGTTCACTTTTGAAATCCTGTCTGGTTATAGCATCTGGCTGAGATGGGGTTAATTATTCCCACAGCAGCCCTCATGGTGCAGTGCTTTGTACTGGTAGCTAGAAAGGTGCAGATAACAGCAGTGGTTTGGCCACCGCTCGAAGTGCTTGCACCGCACCAAGACTGTCTCTCCAACATCTCCCCTCACCAGGATGCGGGGGGTGGACAAGATGGTGGGAGGACACGTAGCCAGGAGAGCTGGCCCAGGCTGACCAAGGGCTTCCAACCCGCACTCCATACCGCGTGGTGTCCGTGCAGCTAAGAGGAAGGGGGAGCGTTCCTTGGTACAGCGTTTGTATTCTGAAGCAACTGCTATGTGTACTGGAGCCCTGTTTCCTGGGAAGTGACTGGACATCACCTACTGATGCGAAGTAGAGTAAATCTTTTGTTTCTTTTGCTTAGGCACGTAGCTTTTCCTTTTACTTTATTAAACTGCCTTTGTATTGACCCACGAGGTTTCTTTCATCTTATTTGCTCTCCCTGCCCCTTGCTCTGCTGAGGAGGGGAGTGATAGAGCAGCCTGGTGGGCATCTGGCGTTCTGCTGAGGTCAGCCCACCACAGTGGTTTCCTGTATTGCTCTTCACTGTGTGAAGGCTTGCAGGGTTTGTAAATTTGGAAAGTTTTCAGAGTTCTTTGGAATATTGCAGGTGTCTCTTCTTGAGCCATTGTTTGCTTCATAATTTTTAGTACTTGAGCAACCTAGGCATTACAAAAAAACCTGTTTCTTCAAGGAATCTTTCTTGTAAATTTCAGAGTCTCTAACAGTTAGGCTGTGATCTCTTTGCATCTAAAAAGCCAAGCAGAGTGAGGTTTCTTAGTAGTTACAGCTAATGAGAAGCTATATCTGCAAGAGAACTTCCTGACTGACTTTAATGTTTTATTTGTGAGAATTTTATATCAGCTGTAAAAAGTGCTTGGACGCTATGTGTGTCCACTCGATACAAGAATATAAAAATGGTATTCTGGTTTCATTTTTGACTGTTTTATTTATACTTTACTGTGTTTCTACCATAGAAATGAAGACCTGAAACAAATGTTGGAAAGCAGTAAAGAGTCTGCAAAGCTGGATGCTATGAAAAGGATTGTTGGGGTATGTGACTTCTAGAATTATCTTTTATTTGTTAAGGTTACTGTTTTTCTAATACTATTTTTATTTCTTGCATATGGATACTATTTTAGTTTTACAGATCCTGTACCAAGTTAGCATTTGAATCTTTAACTGGTGTTTAAAAGCTACTGTGATGTCCTTAATTTGGAATTTGGTGTAGAGATTGCTCTATCAAAATATTTACAGTCATATTATTTTAAAACGTTTACGTAGCAATGACAATATGTCTGTAAATAACTTCATCAGGATGGAGAGATCTTAAATAGGAAATGGTTTCTTCAGGGCAGCTTCAGCTGCTGACTTAATTCAGTAGACAGGAAACAACAGAAATTTGCAGGAGTAAAAGCAGAAATTGTGTTTACACTTTTACTTTTTTAGATTGTATAAGGATATTTTTTTTTTAATTGAGTGTGTTGCCTATATATTTGACTAAGTATTTCAGGTAAACTGTGTAGCTGGGGAGGTGATTAAATAATGTTTAACACCTGCGTGTGTTTAAACCCTATAAAAAGAAAAAACACCATGAGGCTGAGAAAGTCCCTTTATTTCTTCTTGAATGTATTAGAAGAATGTGCTGAAGAAAGCTGTTCCTTGTCCGCTTCTTTTTCTTGGACTTCTGCATTTACTTTCTCTCAATTCTCATTTCCTTCAAGCTCTTCTGGGTGTGTTTTTTACATGGGCTAACCCTGTCTAAGCATATATTGAAGCAAGTAGGTACAGGTTGTGTCATGTGATCACGTTTCCTCAGTCTAGAGCTAGCTATTTCTCCCTCCAGTATCCTCCAGTGATGAAGATTTTACTCAAGCTGGTTGTCTTCTGCTTTTGCCTTTGATCTTAGTCATGCCAGAGATGTCAGTTACATGTTAGATCTGTGTAACTGATGAACTCCTGTTTCATAACATTTAAACTTTTTTTGTTTTGGTGAAAGGTTTTTTGGTTCATCTTGTTGGGAGCTTGCACAGTTAGTATCAGGCCTTGTAGGAGTCAGTGGTGATAACATTCTTACTAGGCACAAAAATGCTTATGTGTTAACAGTTGTGTGTTTATATTTAGGGATCTCTCACTAAGTCAGATAAGATTGTGATCAAATGTGTTTTCCAGAGAAAGGTTTTCTCTAGCTATCTAATTAGAGGAAAAATGAACTCAGTTGTCAGAGTATTCTTTAACGTGTCTCACTGGAAGGCTCATTTTGACTAGTTTTAGGTAGGAGATAAAGCTATGCAAACCAATAGTTTTTCTTACTCTTTCAGTAGACTTCAAGAGGCTGAACCTTCATTTGTCCATATAGACGTGATGGAAAAGTACCAGGAGAACACTGGTTATGACTCTTTTTACCAATTCTTCTTCCTTCCATGTCATTTGAGAACTCTGTCCTTTGAAGAAAGAGATTAATTACAGATAAAAACAAATCTGCCCTGCAGAGAGTCACTTCTAGCAAAGTAGTTTATAGCATAGGAATAGTCCAGTTTTGATCTTTCTACTTGTTCTCTGATATGAAGGAGTCTCAAGCCTACATTCAGCTAAAATGCGTATGTGTGACTTTAAAGATCAATGATTTTCTTTTTTTTTTCAGTCACTGTGGTATTTTTTTAATGTTTCTTCCTTACATGCGTGCCATAAAACAACTGTGATCTTTGGAAGATTACGAGCAACACTGCAGGCTTTGAAATAAATCTGAAGTGCATGTGGAACCAAGTTTTTTCCACTATATGCATAAAAACACAGTAGCTGTTATTTCTCTTAAAATGGACAGAGATATTACAGTAGCCAAGATATGCTTTTTCTTGGGAGTTGAAACCTGTCTGAACTTCTCATCTGGAGACAAAAATCTCAATGGAATTTTGCTCTTGGAAGATTTCAGAGCATTAATGTAGGAAATGAATTCACATGCCTGATTTCCCAGAGAATTTAATCCATGTCTGTGCTTCTCTCTCATGAGAAAAAAAGTGCAGTACACCCTGACATGACATAGCACTTATTCCAGAATTAAAAGTTTCTGTCTGTATAAGAACTCCTGCCAGGTATGTAAGAAAACATAGTTGGAGAATGTCAAGGCACAGCAACAAAAATTACATGATAGACCTTAGTCTTTGAAAGAACCATTATGTTCTTTTGGGTTAATGATCCATGGACTAAGGAGGATTTACACTAATTGTTATGACTTAATGAGTCAAAATACACTCTTTTAAAAGACCCTAAATACATATTTACATGGTACACTGGAGCTATTACGGTTGATCAGTTAAATAATGCAAGTAATGCGTAGAGTCATACTGTTACAGACTATCAGGAAGTCTAAGGATCATCCCTACTTTTTGAATAATATTACTTGTGTTGCATCAGGATGAGAAGATTGATAATATTTCTGTGGATACTTCTCTACAGTGCATCTTGCTACTAAGTTCTACTTGACTCTGTTGTGAATCTAGTACTTATTTTAGAGACTACTCAAGTCTTGACAACAGTGGTTTCATATAGATTGAAAAACCTGGAAGCCCATACAATGTCCTCACTTTTTAATTTGTAACTTCCCATGCTTTAATACAGCTGCAAGAAATAGTTGAAGATGTTAATTTGGTTAAATTGAAATGTCATATTTCACAGCTGCTGTTAAACCCCGTTGAAAGGCTCACTTGGTAATAGCTTGAACTACAAGTACTTCTTTTTTTTCTAGCATCTTTCTCCTAACCTCCAAATACAGTTTGTCATGGAATTGCCTAGTTTCGTGTTTTCTTGCTTTTATTGGGTGAGATCTCAGTTTGTTATGCCCTTAATGTGTTTTATCAATTAAATACACGAACAGACATATGAGATAGGAATACAGAGTTATAGAACTTTGAGAAATGGTGGGTATGTGAGATGGCCACGAACATCAGTAACTGCAGTTGCAAAACTCATGTTCCTGTGTTGGATTCCTGCACATTTAGTTGTCTTCAGTGAGCTCTTGTCCTTTCTCATTAACTTGATGTTTGATTGACTGGATCATGTCTTTGACCATAGCTGGTGGAGCTCTGAGTTTGTCTGTATTCAGTAGCACTGTATCATGGTATAACATGTTCATAAAATTTTAGGGTTTGCAGCTTGGACATGAAGTCCTGGCAGACATTCTGTTGTAATTAGATTTAAGAAGTAAAAGTTTTACAGCTGTAGTGTATATTGAAGTATTTTATTTCTTCTAATGTGCTTAGTTTCTTATAAATAACTTCCTCAAGCTGTTCATACAAGAGCTAAAGCTAAACTGGGGTTTTGTTGTTCGTTCTCTTTATAGAGACAGTTTTGTTGTTTACCACACGCCCTGGTTTCACGTTTCTCTGAGATCAAGTATGAAAACTTCCTTAAAAAAAAAATCACAGTGACAGACTGATCTTGCTTTTACCTTGGGTGTTATTTTTTTGCTTCTGTATAAACACTTCAAAGCCTTTTATGTTTAACTTGCTAGGGAAAACAACTTTCCTTTGCTGTTTTTTTTTTTTTTTTTTGTTCTTTTCTCTCCTTGGTTTTGTGACACACCAAGATGGTTCTAGGCAAAAACAAGAGGACTTAAATTCGTATAACTTCTGATGGGTTTTTGTTCTTGGTGGTTGTTAGTGATTTGGCATAGACTGTATTTTTTAATAGCATCTCTCAAAAGGTAGTTCTGTAAAGCTTTTCAGATTAGCAAGATCTTTGTTTTAACCAATTTTTAAGGCATTAAAAAGGATTTGCAGCCTGAGATGATAAAGACCAGTTAATTTATTCCACCCCACAAACTCATAGCCAACCAGCACTCAGGGGTTTTGTTTTATGAATAGCACCCTTCACTATTACTGAAGTCTAATAGTTAACCAAAAATGTCCGATTTTATCAACTTCATAGAAATTAGGTTTGAAATACAGACCTGGAATTAATGCCTATTTTAAAAAATCCAAACCTAACAACAGAACAAACCACTTTAAATTATTACTGTACTAAGATTTGTCTCTTTTTTTTTTTTTTTTAGATGATTGCAAAGGGAAAAAATGCTTCTGAGCTGTTTCCTGCTGTTGTGAAGAATGTTGCCAGTAAAAATATTGAGGTATTCCTACAGTTATTAAGCACACTGTTACGAAAGATCTGTTTATAAAAATTTTACCTGATTGTATCTGACTTCAACATACACCATAAAATCTCTAGTATTTTTCAAACAGAACTTCTTGGGGTTTAATTGAAAGGGCAGCATTATGGTAATAGATAGATAGTAAACAAAGAAAACCTACTGGGTTATTTGGAGGGAGGAATTATAACTGTCTCTGCTTTAAAAATTGTTAGATGGGAGAAAGTTTGTAAAAGTCTGTGGTGGTAACTGAGAAAAGGTGCTGTTTTTCACTTGAGGTGTTTTGCAGCTTGCAAAGTTTGAGTAGGGGTTGTGCCATTGTGTTTGAAAATGTCTACTGCAGATCCAGTCTGAGAGGTAAGGGATAAGTAAAAGAAATGTCCAGTGTTCTGATCCTGTAGTATATTTATAGGTGTCTTAGCATTAAGATTGCAGAATGAGATTACTTTAACTCAGTTAGCTTAGATTTTGTATGAATTTGTAGTTAGACAAAATGTGGTGTTCCTGGTGAAGTGTTTGATTTTTTTGTTTCATGGTACTTAAGTGTTGGTTCTTTTGCTAATTTAGTTTAGAGAATTTGTTTAATGCTTTATTAATGTGAATACCTGTGATTCCAGAATATTAAAGAAAAGTAGCTTTCAAATCTCAGAATGTTTTGGGAGAGATGTGATTATTTGGGGTGTTGGGGCATAGGTCCTATCGGGAACAGAGAAGCAATTTTTGCAGTGTGATCTTGAATTTTGGGGTTACTTCTATGTTTTGTAAGACGTGGACCCTTTAAAGCAAAGGCATACATGAATCCTGAGAATGTGCCCTTACTAATTTGTTTTGTATGAAAGGAGTATATGGTGGAGCAAGCAAGAACAATTTAAGCTTCCTATAAAAGCAGCTGATGAAGAACCTGAGTCAGAGTCATCTGCAGTAGAAGTTAATTTTTTGAGACAAGTTTCTTGACTAAATTTATTCAGCTTGCAGTAAATTCTGTGATTTTTTTTTTTCTTTTGTTAAAAGGTGGTGTGTTTAATAATTTTCAGGATTTTTGAAGATAAAAACGATAGCAGAAACAGATTTTTTTTTTTTTCTTTCAGACTGTTTACCAGCCATTTTATTTTAGAAGGGTAGCTGTCTGTCCTTGCCCCAATATCAGGTGTTAGATGCACGAAGCAGCTTGCTTCAGTGTCTTTTTTTTCTTCTCATAAGAAAGCAAGAAAATTAATAAAAATCCATCTTGGACTAATAAAAATACATATTTCCAGGAAGTTGAAAAATGGAGACTGTATTCAACTATGATGTGCTTAAGTCCACAGACTTACTGTGTGACCTGAGGAGATTTAAAGCAGCATCTGCATTAGAAAGTTGTACAACTAGAGATTTTATAAAGAAAATGGTACCCTGATGCTCACTTCCAGTATTATGCATACACTGTCAGCTCCAGTGTAGAGGTGTCAAAGTTATAGTTGATTTGACAAATGAGATTTGGATGTGAAATGCTGGGGTTTGAACCCCGAGCCCCCGAATTAAGGTTGTCATATGGGTGATTCCCACAGCCCTTCATACAGAGGTGGTGAGTTTGCCTTATAGCTTCCCCCCAGGGTGCGGCCGGCCCTGCAGGGAGAGCCATAAGGGAAATGAGCCCCAGGGGTCCCATGTTGAGTTGACAAAGGTCAGGTGTCTGCTTGGGGATAAAAGCTGGGACCACTTGCAGGGAGTCAGGAGTGTCTGTCTGTGGAGTGCACTCCACAGAGCTTCCTGGTTCAGGGAAGACCTCCTGACTCTCCCTGGAGCTGGGCCCTGGTCTGTTTAGACCTTTGCGAATGCGGGCCGATGGGGTGAGAGTCACCATGTGGGCACCTTTCTCTTATGTGTTCAGCTTGCTGGTCTGGCTGTTTCCCATGCCAACTATGGGCAACCTCGGGTCTCTGTTTGTACCACCTGTTGTGGGCTCAGTTACATCCTTTGTAAGATCATTGGGGATGGCATCAATTATGTACCAGCTGATTGATCTGTTTGTACCCCCAGCGATCATTCATGGAATGTCCTTCTTGTCTACAATTTGTATGTTGGTTCATCTTCCTACTGGTGGTATCATTTTTGTTGGGCCTGGTCATTGGCAAAACAGGATGAAAGTAAGTCCCAGACTGCAGTGACCAACAAGCATCAGAGTGAGCATGCAATGATATTAGTTACTTCCTACTGCACAGGATGATGATTCTGGGAAAATGCGGAAAGTTGTGGTTTGGAGCACTGGGCTTTAAGAGAAGTCAATTAAATGCATGCTCTCGTTCTTCCCTCCTTTTTCTGGAAGTATGTACTTCAGCCTCTATTACTAATGGGAACAAAAGTTGCTTTTCCCCTGGTTTATGGCACTGAAGATTATATTTCCTGCAGTAATCACTTTAGCTAAGTCCTCCCTTTCCCTAATGTGCTGTGATACAGACAGTCACAGATACGTCTTTTTTTCTTCCTTACTTTACAAGGATGGATAGTAACAGTAAAACTTGAGTCTAATATTATCTTTAAAGTTATCCTTATTTAGCTACTACTTTAAAACTTCGTATTTTTCTGTTTTTTGAGGAATGTGTATATTTGGCTGAGGCCAAATACTGTGGTGTAGTTATTCAATGAGCCATAAGCATGCAGAGATGACTGTTCAGAGTCATCCAGAACTTAGTGTACTAAAGTAATTTTAGAAATTTTAACTCTACTGTTAAGCATAGGTGATAAAAGGAAGTGGGGCAAGGAATCATACTTAGAATAGTTAAATATCCGCTCCCTCTTCAGCTTGTGTTTGCAAGTCTTGAGAACTCTTAAGTCTAGTTTTGACTTAGATACCTCTCACCAAACGAGAGTCCCTTAAAAGCATACAAGATGAATAATACTGTTCAATTCTTAGGGTGAAACTGCTAACCCAAAGCTGAAAAGATAGCTCCAGCTCCAGGCTTCCAGCCTAACCAGTAGTGAGGCTGGAAGCATGTTCCTGGTAGGTGTGCACGTGCACATCTGTGTTTTGTGTATTTGCACACACAGGCTATACCTGCTTACAGAGGCACCCACGTAGATTGAAACAGGGTGCTCACATGGACACAAGGAGCACCAGCAGCTTGGCAGTTGAAGATAGTCTGCTAATGGAAATGTATATATACATACGTATGTACAGTGTGGATCCGTCCAACAACTGCTGGGCTCAGGCTGAGAATCATAGAATCACCATGGTTGGAAAGGACCTCCAGAATTAAGTCCAAACTTATTCGTAATTCCCTAACCACTAGGTCATAGCCTCAAGTGCCACATCTACTCATTTTCTGAACACCTCCAGGGGTGATTATCTCACCATCTTCCTGGGCAGCCCATTCCAGTGTCTCACCACTCTCTCAGTGAAGAAATTCTTCCTAAGATCTAATGGAAATCATGCCTGGTGCTACTTGGGACCGTTTCCCCTCATCCTATCATCAGTAATTTGGGAGAAGAGACCAACCCCAGCCTCACCACAACCTTTTAGGTAGTTGTAGAGAGCAATAAGGTCTCCTCTCAGAATTCTCCAGACTAAACAACCCCAGTTCCCTCAGATGCTCCTCATAAGGCATGTTCTCCAGCCCTCTCACCAGCCTCGTAGCCCTTCTCTGGACCTGCTCCAGCACCTCCATGTCCTTCTTATCCTGTGGTGCCCAAAACTGGACACAGTGCTCAAGGTGTGGTCTCACCAGTGCCGAGTCCAGGGGCACGATCACCTCCCTACTCCTGCTGGTCACACTGTTTCTGATCCAGGCCAGGATGCCATTGGCCTCCTTGGCCACCTGGGCTCACTGCTGGCTCATGTCCAGTTGGCTGTCCACCAACACCCCAAGGTCCTTTTCCTCCAGGCAGCTCTCCAGCCACTCCTCCCCAAGCTTGGAGCGCTGCCTGGGGTTGTTGTGACCCAAGAGCAGGACCTGGCACTTGGCCTTGTTAAACCTCATCCAACTGACCTCAGCCCATTGCCCCAGCCTGTCCAGATCCCTCTGCAGAGCCTTCCTACCCTCCAGCAGATCGACACTCCCACTTAATGTCGTGTCATCTGCAAATTAACTGAGGGTGCACCCAATCACCTCATCCAGGTCATTGATAAAGATGTTAAACAAGACCGCTCCCAAGACTGAGCCCTGTGCAACACCACTCGTGACTGGATACCAATGGGATTTGGCCCCATGGTCTACCCTGTGACTGGCCCCTGCATCCCAGTCACTCCTGTTGCTGGCATCTGGACACAGGAGCCCCTGAGGCTGTAGCCCTGTTTCAGTCCAGTGAATGTGTGTAAACCAGGACTCCCCTTGTACTCTGCTACAGGTAGAGTAGCTACCCTGTCATGGTCTTGCCATTAAGAGATACAGATCCATGTGCATACACAACTGGATCTGACCAGAACTCCCCTGGTCCTCTGTGAGCCATCCCCCTGTGGTTGTACCCTGAGAAAAATGCACACAAATGCATGGCACTTGCCTCTAGAAATCCACAGACCTGGTTTCTCTAGCATGTGGATGGTACTCCCCAGGTCTGTGCTATAGTCAACTCCTCACATGGTCTTGCTCTTAGATGCCCACACCCTTAACTGCCTCCTTCCCAGGCCAATTTACCTACTTGCGAGCTAGTACAGCTTGATCTGCTGGTACACTTGTGTCCCCTATTCCTGATTCCAGTCACTGGCACCACAGACACGTGGGCTTGTGCTTGGTTTCACACGCTCAAGTTTCTTCCCTTGCTTGCACCTATGCTCAAGGTCTCTCTGCCCTGCGGTCTTAGCCCAGGTGCTGGCAGCTAGACCCTTACTTGTTCCAGGTGCTGGCCACTGTGGTTACAGTGTCCCCTGTGACTTGAGGTCCCATTCCAGTTGCTGGAGTTGTGCTTAAGCACTCTGGTCTCTCAAGCTGCTGATGCCCTTGAACAAACGGGCTGTCTGTGCTGTGGCCTGACTGTAACTGCTAGCACGTGCATGCACTTTCTCACTCAATAGGAAATACCTCATTGAGCAAAGTAGTTAAAAATGGAATTTAAGGAGAACATGCAACACACTGTGCTGATCAGGTTCAGGGCATGGAAAGGTAGATGTACCAAGCAGCAAACTGTTCAGGTATGTCCTGTCATTTTTACCTGCTTATCCCTGTATTTTCCCCGACTTGTTCCTCCCCAGACTACATAGGTTCCTTTTGCGTCTCGTTCACTTTAATTCCTCCCCAAAACAGCCCATGGTAAGTCCTGTGCAATCCGGAAATGCTGTTCATCTGTGTCCCATAGCTGAATGCAGGAAAGCCCCTCGGTCTGAAAAGTGCTCTGATATTGTCTTTTGCTGAGTTTGACACCTGGTCAAGGTGTTAACCCTGGACATGGTTAGCATCCCTGTGCTGATGATTCCTGTTGTGGGCTTGGGAGAAGCTAGGGCAAGGTATTACTTGCAAACAACCCTTCTCCTCCCTTGTTCCATTGTGGGTGTGCAGACAAAGTTTTATCACGTAACCTAACATTAATTAGCAGAACCCTTTAACTGTTTATATTTAAGGGGCCTTTTTTAATATTTTAAAACACATAGGTGAGTTTACATGCCTTCCTGTCTGCTGCAATTAAAGTTCTTCACTGCATATTTTTTCCACCATTTAGTGCCTGCATGTTTGTGCAGGAAGAGACTGTTAACACTGCAAAGAGGTCAGAGCATTCAGTAAAGTCAGCTCACTAATTTATCAGGTTTAGTTAGATTACAAGTTTACATCATAATGTAGTATGCTTACAGCCATCTAGTTACCAATTCTGGGTCTTGGAAACCTATATCATGGTCTGGTTTTTAGGATGCTTTTGAAGTTTTGAGCAATTGCTGGGTTAAATCAGATTATTGCTACATTGATCCTAATGCTGTTTTCGGAAAATGTTTTTTTTTCCAAATTTATTTTCCTGTCCTTAAGATTTCTGACACAAATCTGTCTGTACAAATTGCTATAGCAGTAGCATAAAATACATCAGTTCATCTGGGTTACACTGTATCTGAGTGACTTTGCTGCCCAGAAATGGCTGCTGGCTTTGGTTTATTGTCAGGGCTGAATGCTCTGATATAGGAAAATGGAGGTGAAGAAGCAGCAGAACACGTTCATTTGTTTTAAGAGAAGCAAAGGGCACCTTATTGTTTACAGAAATGCCTTGTGATTTTCGTTGTTATAAGTACACACTGACCTCAACTTGATTATGTGCATCATGTCATGGATGGTAAGGATACAAAAAGTGACCTAATAAACAATTGGTGGTATAGAACAGAAATAAGTCTTGGTCAATAACTCATGGAGTTTGATAGGCTTATATTGATAAACTAATTAAACAAATCTGCCTGTGTTCCTCAAGCCTAATGTGCCCCTGTTATGATTAGTTTTATAGAAAGGAGCATTTTAACATTGAATGAAGGTAAATGGTAAGAGAACAGTGTAGTCACGAAGCTCTAAGTGCTTCCATTTCTAGTCACAGAGTGGTTTCAAGGAAAGGAGGCTTTCTTTGCACACCTGCAGTCATTCAGTGCATAGGCCTCTTGTGGTCAATGTTGATTGCTGCTTGTCTGTAGCTGAACAACAAATAATTTAGTATGGTGTAACCTTCTGTGATTTAATATTATGCTTTTTGCCAGAATTGGCACAAAGATACATCTTCTGATAGTGACAGTAATTATTGCACAGCTGTAGTTGAGAGTCTTTCAGAATCTTCCATTATAAGCCCCAATAGTCGGTTTACAACTCAAATGTAAAAAATGTTTTCACTGCTTCCTGGGCATACTGTGGCCATGAGGGGGTAAAGTGAACTAAATTGAATACCCTTCTCCCCCAAAATCATACCGAGTTTTTCTTAATCTTTGAACACTGCATCCTTTGTACTATGCTTATATTTGCTACATCTCTTGAATGCTTGCAGTCAGGCAAAGGTGGATCTAATACCCTTTGCTTTTGCCCAAGGCACAGTCAGAAGTGCTCTTTTAATCAGATTTAAATACTGTAAGTTACTACATTTCATCTGGAATTTATATTCTCTTTGAAATGTGTTAAAGTAATCTATTTTGAGTTTCAGGATAAGGTAAAATGGGCTTGTTGAAGTCCTTGACTATTGCAGTTTCACCTTTTTTTCATAAGAAAAAAACATGAGTGCTTGGTTGGTCAGCTCTTAGTAAATAAAGACTTGAATAATCTAGTTGATATTATAAAGCAGTATTTTGCATTATTAGCCTTTGTCTGATTGTATCATTAATTAGATAATATTGCAGAACCTAAAGGAGTTTCTATTAAAAGAATTCTGGTAAAACTTAAGATATTACAGAAGCATGTGAATACTCCAGTGATACATTAACTCTTGCATCGAAGAGGAAAATCTCAATGAAAGGGTGCAGTCTAGGGCTTAGTTTTATAGAATTCTAAAACATTCTGACAATGATGTTAATTGTGCTTTTCTTTTCAGATAAAAAAGCTTGTCTATGTTTATCTGATGCGTTATGCAGAGGAGCAGCAAGATCTGGCATTACTCTCCATCAGTACTTTCCAGCGTGCTCTGAAAGTGAGTGACAACTAAACAACATTTTATAGAGATTTCTAAGCTTGTATCACAAAAGTGAAAATACCTGCATAAGTGTAGTCTGGTAAACTAAAGCATATACATATCTACATCTGATAAAGTAGTTTGAAGTTATGTCATTGATAAAGCTTTTTGAGCTACCTTAAACCTCATCAGACAACTAAGCCTGCATGAAGTAAAATCACTAAAGAAGAGCAGCTGATTGGTGCTTTCAAATTCACCTGTCCACTGTTTAATTTCTGTAATGCCTTTTTTCTTTCCGACATACCTTATGTATATAGAAATAAGACCCTGTTGTTACCCTGACCCACCTGTGTTCATTTGAGTTTGTGTAAAAGATCTTTGTGTACAGCAGAGTATTGGAACATAAGGAAGATAGTAGTATGTAAATGAAAATATTTGATGTGATGCACATGCTACTTTTTTATTAAAAGCACTGAAGAAATGGTAGTTTGTACTGTTTCAGTTCAAATTCAGATCACAATGGGGACTGGGATTAAAGAACAAATACTAGCATTGCCTTTGAAATGCAACCGTGGAGAAAAGACTTCCTAAGTTTCTGTCCTTATATTTGGCCAGTTTTTATAATAAGAGAGGGATGAGTTTTTTTTTGTACTCTTTTTGTAAGGTGACTCTAGGTCCATAATGAATTTCTGTTATGTCACTGACTCAGAGTTTGAATCTTGTTGGAAAATGTTGCCATCAAAGCACCAGATGTGCAGCTGTAGAAGCATCCCAAAAGTGACTAGAGAGCTTTCTGTCCCTTTTCTTTCTATTTTTTATCTCAATGTCATGTGTACTCCCTGTACGATCGGTGACTGCTATGAAAATCTAAAATTCAAATTACTTCGTATCCTATGTTTTTAATAAGATACATATACAGTGAACTCTCCTAATGACATTACTTTTTCAAAATCTTTGGGTAGTGGAAACAAAAGAAAGGGGGATAATTCAAACGTGGTTGTAACTGAAAAAGAAGAGGTGGTGTGGTAAGGAAGTAATCCAGGCTAGCTGAGATTTTCAACAGCTAAGGAAATTACTAAGCCTGCTATAAAAGGTTGACAGATGTGATTAATTCTCTCTGTTCATTTTTTGGTAACATTTTGTTTCACGTTTTGTAATGACGATTATAATTCTGCTTTATGTGTGAAAGTTTTTTCTCCCTCTTTGGAAAGAACCTTTCAGAGTGTTTTAAACTTGTGTGATTTGAGATGAGCTTTGTAAACTCTGTTAAGGACAAACTCTTTTTCCACCTTCTTTTTACTCAGAAGCTGCAAAGATGAAGGCATTCTGAGAGCTTAGATGAATTGATCATTAAGTAATACTAGTCTGAAATCCCACATTACCAGCTCCCAGTTCTTGGGAGAAATGTTCTTTGGGCAGTTCCCTTCTGGCAGATGGTGCGCTGAATTAATGCTGCTGCAGTTTCAGTTTGCTAGATTTAGTGGTTTTAGTACTTGGTTAAGCAACATTTTTTCTATGTGTCCCAAGACCTTGGTTAGTGGATGAGGTTTTTGTAATGGTTCCTCCAAGTACAGGTGTTTTGTGCTATTGTTGGATTGCCAAGCTAACGCTAGCATAATAAAAGGGGAGCAGGTAATGGGATGAAAGAAGGGAGGGTATGAGATAGAAGAAGTTCTCAAAACATTTTGCTTAATATTTTGACATGTCCTTAAGGAAATGCATTTAGTTACTGGCTTCAGTTCATATCTTGTGGTGTGGAATAAAATGGATGTTTTCAAGAACCTGAGTGGGAATGTAGCAACTGAGACCAACATTTTCATTTGACAGTTCATATATTTAAGTAATAAAACCGAGCTAGGTGTGTTCTTCAGACATCTGAATTCCATGTGGAATATAGAAAATTTTTCAGATTATTAAATAAAATACTAGTTTCTTTTATCCATCATTCTCATACTTTACTTGGGAAACTGAATTATGTTAATGTTTTCCTTTGCCAGATTTCCAAATTTTCATACTGTTTCTATGTTTTTTTTTTTTTTTGCTTCTAATATTTTTTGGTCGTTGACAGTTTCTTGTGTGAAATTTGGCACATTTTCATATTAGTGTGCCCTTAGCTTGCAAGCCTGACTGAGACCCACATCTACATTTTTTTAACGTACAGTCACTAATTACTGTAAACACTGCAGAGAATTTAATGATGTGTTTGTGCATTTGTTCTGCTTCTCCCCTTCTCTCCCATTCTTCAGGATCCTAATCAGTTAATCCGTGCAAGTGCTTTAAGAGTATTATCCAGTATCCGGGTCCCAATTATTGTTCCTATTATGATGCTTGCTATTAAAGAAGCTTCTTCTGATCTATCGCCGTATGTGAGGAAGAATGCAGCCCATGCAATCCAAAAACTGTACAGGTAAGTGTTTCTGACCAATACAGAAAAGCAATTTTGAGACAGTTGTGGCCTGTGTTTATTAAGACTAGTGGGGGTTTGGTGTGTCTTGGATGTATTACATCTATTTCTTTAAGTATAAAGTGTGTATAGGCATTCTGTGGCTCAACTGATTTGGTTGAAATTCAGGAAAGTATGTTGCTTGATAGGAAAACAGGATAACCACAAAGAGACACAATAAAAAACTGATTCACTCTGCTTTATTTTTAATATATCGGTTATTGACATTTGCGTACCAACTATTTTGATACGTGTTCTCAGAATCAAAGATTTCTGTGTTTAGCATCTGTATCTTTCATCCTGAAGGTATATGCTGTAGTTTGCAGTAGAGGTGACAAATGAATATGAACTACAAATTTTATCTGTGCAAATCCAACTTTTCCTTTTACCTCTTCAGAAACTCTTATTGTGGAAGAGTTCTTGCAAAGAAGTAGGTACTGAATTACACAGGTGGGGACAACAGAACCTGTGCACACAACCAGCTATATAGATCAGCACAGACAGAAAGCAGTCCTTGTGCAGACAGAGCAAGCACCAACAGCCTTATCCTGTTGCACCCTGATCAGAAAGCAAGCCCATTACTGGAACTACATATATGTGCAATGTGCACCCCTCCCGTAATGAACCTAGATGCTTACCCATTCCAGTAGCTGGCCGTGGAACCCGCAGTCGCTGGCACTGGCAGATGGAAGTGCGCAGTGCTTGCAACCCCACCGCACTTCATGTTACAGATCTCATGAGTCAGGCACGTGTATGCCCCCACCCTTTTACTCAAACACTACGTATCTACAGTAGCTGGATTGAGACACTCAGACTAAGCACTGACTGGTCCATACATCTCCCCATCTCCACTTGTCTCCCATTGAGTGGAGAGGAAGACGGGAGAGAAACAGAGAGACTGAGGCACACAAATGGGTGTCTCAGTCAACTTGTAGACCCTTACAGTTTCTCTGGTCTGGATGCCCTGATCCCTCTGGTAGCCAAAATCTCCAGTTGTCTCACTTGACAAAGACAGGCACATATCCAGTCCAGACTTATGGACCCGCTACAATACCTGGCTTCCCAAGCGAGGTTTGATAGCCAGCCTCGTCTGGTTCGGTATTCTGTAGTAATCCCACCTTGTTACTAAGCCCTGTAGCTAGTAACACCTAAGTCTGAAAGGTGTTCTGGAGACTTTAAGTCACATCAGGTTCATTTCAGCACCAGAGGCTTGTGGCCTTTCTGTGAAAGCTCTCTGAGTAGCCTTGGCAGGGGGTCTTTCCTTTTTTTTTTCTTCAAATGTGCTCTCATGTGGTGGCCCTGGGAGTAGCTGTGTCAGGATGTTATTGGTGTTTCCTCCACCTCTGTACTCCTCTGTATGCAGACAAGCCTTTTATCACGCAACCTGACAAGAGAGAGTGGATTTTAAGTCCCTTCCTGCCACTTGGGTAGTTTATTATTTGTTAGCATCTGGTTCCAGCACACAAAAGACTTTTTGGCCTGGATTATTCTTCATACACAGAAGGTCCTTTGATTTCTTGATAATATCAAAACTATTGGAAGGAGTTTGCAGTAACAGTCTGTTAGAGCCAACAAGGCACAACAGTATCTGCACAGCAGGCTGTTCCATGGAGTTTTAACTTAAATTGGTTCTTCCATTTTTTCTCTTCCTGACAGTCAAAGTTTATTTTACTAGTCCAGATTAAAGAGTTAATTGGTGATTGATGCAAAACTGGAAGATGCTGAAATCTACTTGATTACTGAAAGACCTTTAATCCAGTCTGCAGATATGACTGCATCTTCAAATATAACTCGTGTTATTTCTTATCTCTGGTTTCTATGGTATCCTGTGATTATATGATGTCAGTGGCAAGATTTTGAAATCATCCTTGCAAGTAGCATAAAAAGATATTTTTTTTTATGGTGAAAAATACAGTAGCAAAATCTGGAGAAACTGGCCTCACCCCCTTCTAGTTTCTGTGAATTCTGACTGGTAGTAAAATGGATTACTAATGAAAAACTAATGGAACTAATGTCTGTAGAGGTTTCCTTAGTGATTTGAGGGCCTGTATATCCTTCATAAGTTTTCTTTTCATTCAGAAAATTTGTTCCATGGTAGTAAGACTTGGGAACTGCTTTTAGAAAGTGTGAACTTTTATTGTCATATTTTCAAAATTTACTGGTAGAAATGCCATGCTAGATGGCACTAGTTTAGTGCAGAACCAAGGGAGAGAGTATAGTTTTCTGGATCACTTGAAGAAGCAGCAGTATGGGAACTGGTGAAGAGGCTAGCAGATTAGCCTTTCCACAAGCGGGCAGATTTGGCTTGACTGCAAATCAACTGCAGATTTAACAGGCAGTCTGAACAGATGTTTCAACAAGGATCATGGCTGGTAGCTCCACAATTCAGTGATATAGATAGTTTACTAGTGGCAGGGCTGTCTTTTGAACTATTTGTAACAAGCAAGTAATTTCAGAAGACTCTCTCTGAAGTTGGTCAAAATCAGAATTCTGGAGGGGTTGTATGTTTGATGGGAAGATCAGTCAACAGTTTATATACTGTCCTGTGTCTTCTGTGAGCACTTGAGTAACACTTTATTCTAATAGTGTCTGTATGTTCCAATCACTTTTTGGTTTCTGTGACGTCTATACCTGTTTGGTTGTCCTGCAGTTCAGTTAGTGCTGCAATCAGACTTCTGGATCCAGATTCAATACTCCAATCTTCCTTGCATTTAGTGTCGTGGTGTTTGGATGGATGCCTGACCTAGAAGAGCTTGTTCAGTAGTGGTTTAATCAATTCTAACAGCAAGAAACTTACATATGAAACAGAAAAGATTTCAGATACAGATTTAACAGCAACATTTGTGCCTAATGCAATCAAGGTTGCCAGGTGCGTTGGAGTAGTTTTGTCATCGAAAATGTCAGACCTCTCGCTTATTTCACTTAGAGTGCATTTCAAACTTATTACCATCTTCTCTCTATTGGTAGAAAACTCTACCATATACTTGTACCTACTTGAAGCAAGATTTGGAAAAGGGCTTTTTGAAAGTCCCATCACTAGTATTAGTAGATTCCATACCATTACAAGTAGATGTCACAATGGGAGCAGATCACTCTGAGCTCTGTAGCCATTCTCTTCAAGAATGGTGCCTTTAGTATCTAAAACATCAGGAAAGAGGAGGGGGGAGAATGTGACTTCATTTATCAGAGCCCTTATTGAAGATTTTCTTGATCACATAACAAACCTGGTATTCATCAAAGTAGTCACTGCTTTCTCTCTTTAAATTTTATACTGGTTTTGATAACTTGAAATAAGGCCTATTAGAAAGACTATTGTCTTTTCTTCTGTGTGGTTTTTTTTTTTTTTTTTGGTCCTTGGCAAAAGATCCGGTAATCCTTTCTTGACAAAAACAGGTTGGAACAGAGGATGATTGTAAAGTACTTATAGAACAATGTGCTGTTGCTTTGCTTATGCTGATAGTGGCTTCTAATAAAGTTTAGTTATCCATTTATTTTTGAGTTCAAATACTTCTGATTAAAATTTGTGAAGTTAACAAAGTGTCCTAGTTGAAGTATTGTATCGATAATTAGATAAGAAAAGTATGGTTCTGCTTTATTCTGATGTTCATTCACTGCTAAATTCATTCATGCTGAAATTCCCTTCTGCAGAAGTGGTGAGGTCCTTATGACTTAATATCTGAAGCTCAGGCAAATTCTCCCAAATGGGCTGGCCTGTCTTAATGTTTCTTAAATCCTAACGTTTTTGTGAGTTTAAGTAATAAGATTCTTACAGAACATACGTAAGTGGTATAACATAAAGATAATCTTTATAATTTAATTTTTTTTACTCCTTCAGTTCAGTTCTATATTCCATGATTAACTTTATTTTCATTCAAGTTCTTTTACAATCTGTTCTTTGGAATACTTGATTTTTCTAGAAGTAGTTTCTTCAGTGCTCTTGCTTCCCAGCTTAAGTCTGAAAGTCAACAGACCTAACCTCTTAATTTTGTATATGTAAGATCAAAGGGTTAAAAATAATTTTTATTTCTCCTTCTAGTCTTGATCCAGAGCAAAAGGAAATGTTAATTGAAGTCATAGAAAAGCTTTTGAAGGATAGAAGTACGGTAAGAAACAGTATGCTATTATGTATGCCTGTATTTTTAAAGATTTTACTCCTGAGGCTGTCATTCAGCAATACACCATACACTTGCCTAACCCTTGCTGATATGATTTTATATGTTTTAGATAGGAGTATTGTTATAAAGTTATGTGTTATACTATGACTCTAATAGTGGCTATCTCCTTTAATAAAACTGGTAATTTTACTGGCAGGGTAGGTGTTCTTAGTCTGTTCTTGGTAGCATGTTTTCTTTCTGTATGCTTCTTCAAAATCAATTTTGAAAATTAAAGTTATATAATGGTATGAATCAGTGCACAAGTATATAAACACTTTTCATTGGGAAATTAGGTCATTTTGGTTTGTTTGTGATACTGGAAGAATAAATTACTTCTGCACAATACATGGTATGCCTGTTGACGTCAGTTTGCCTTGCAGTGTGTACCGTTGTTAAACAATAATGCTTGCTGTGTACTTGTTTGTTCTTAAAAATAACCCCACTTCCAATCTGTTATGTAAAAACAGTGTTCTGGGACAAACACTCCTGCTGTATTTTGCCTGCCCTACATAGGTACAGGTTTTCTGTATGAACTCCTGGATGTCTCATGATGGTCAAACACTTTATTTTTCCCCCTGGACCAAACAAATAATTTTCCCAAGTCTAAGCCAGAAAGGTGGTAGAGCAAGGAAGGAGAAAATGGAGCAAGTTCTTTGCTTTGAGGGTGATGAAGCACTGGAACAGGCTGCCTAGAGTTGTTGGGGATTTTCATTCTCTGGAGACTTTCAAAACTCACCTCTACAACCTGCTCTAGGTGAACCTGTTTTGGCAGGTGGGGTTGGGCTACATTGATTTCCATTTCAATCCCTACCATTTTGAGATTCTGTGAAGGAGTCGAAGATGGACTTCAAATAGAAAAACAGAGTTGTAAAATAAAACGTTCTCTTGATCAGATTACTAATTTGGTGAATGAAACCCTTTTTGAGTAAATGAAAGTATTGCTGGTTAATAGGTAGTGTGTTCCTTCCATCTCCTGTTTGTCAGGTGCTTTTGTAACACACAGGGATATATCGTCTGTTGTTCTAGAACAGTCAAGGTGTTTGAGACATCTTGCAGCTGCCACTGAAGGGTTACCAAAGGACAGTGTCAGATCTTAATGGCTCAGCAGACAGTAAATCAGTTAGTTCTCTTGACTGCATCTGTGCTTGACCTTTGTCAGGCCTTTGTGCATCTGTGGAGTTGCCCCCCCAGTGGCTCTTTGTGTATTTTCTGTTCATGGTTCATGCTCTTGGTGTGCATGCAATCTGTGAATGTGAGATTAAATTCTTTATACCCGTGGAGGCATAAAGGACTGAGAAGCCATCTTTGTTTAGTTATATTGATGATGACAGGAAAATAAAATCCCTGATTTTTCATTTTGTTTCCTAGTCCTTGCTGCTTATGGTGAATGGCAAGTTATCCAGCAGCTAGTCATTTACACATTTACTTTTAGGGGAAAACAATATAGCATAGCTTTGGATGTTCTTCCCCCACTTTTTTCTCATACTGGCATTGGGATTTACTTATAAGGGGATTCATGTTCATTGCTCAATATGTGCCACGGTTCTGGTGCTTCTGTAACGCTGAAAAATGTACACTCTGTTTATGAAGATACCAGCTGAAGCAATAGTCAAATTTATGCCATTTTGTCAACACATTCAAGAAGCTAAGAATGATGGTCTAGGATTGGGTCTTCTAGACATCCTTGGAGACATCATATGGTTAAATGCCACAACTTCTTCCTCCCTCTGATTCCTCTTGGTCTGTTCCTTAGAAAGACTTGATTCCAGCCTGGGATGAGATGTATCAGCTTCAAAAGATTTACTTTTTCAGGAGGTAATACGAAGAACTACTATTCCAGAAAGGCACCATACAAGTTTCTCTTCAGGACTCTATGAATCAAACCCAACTATTCATATGTGCTCTTTCATCTCTGACTCCATAGCTTGTTGTGATCTGAAGTGAACTGTTCTCTTTTTAATCCTCGATAGGTCTGCGAAAACCAGTGTAGCGTGGAAAAGCTCCACCTTTGGTAGTTACCTTTTGTCATGTTCCACTGAATGTTCCACTGAATAGTCCCAGAAAGCATCCACATTTCCTAATAGGGGGTGCACGGTACATAAGTATTTTATTAGCAAGTAACTCCAATCTGAATAAGCTTATTCTTTGTCTCTAATTGGAGAAAATAGCAGTTTGCTCATAGCAGAGGAAACAGAATGCCACTTGTAGCTTTTTGGAGGAGATGCAGCTGATTATGGGTGGTGGTCTGTCTGTAAAGGCGTGTACATATGGAGCCTACATAGCCTTAGGTTGGCTATTTTTTTAAGTCTTACTTGTTTGAACAACCTTTTAGTATTCCTTAAGGGAAGGTGAATTTTCTACGCTTAACGTAAAAGGAAAAGCTTTATATATAAACTTACATAAAGACAAAAGCTTTTAGAAAACATTTTGCACTCTTTCTGAAGAATGTCGGGTTTGTTGCCACAGGAATTTTAGAAATGGTTCCAAGCTGTGCAGTAACAGCATTTTGTCATAGCCTTATGGAGTGCATGTGTTTGATTAATGGTATTGCTCAGGTTTTTACAGATTCCATTGCCTGCTTAGGCAGCCAGATGACCTGAAATGTGTGGGGTGATAACGTGTAACTTGGACCACAAGTGTTCACCTGACGCTGGTCTTTGGATTCCTTCAATTTAAATGCACAGAAGCTGTTCAACATCAGTTGTCATCTCCTGAGAGCTTTAATCTAATGTTCATAGATGGGTTTGTTGGGAAGGTGATGCTGTTCCATTAAAGAGTGTCTTCACCAGAGTGGGAAAATTTTAGTGACTTCTGGAATTCTTGAAAATCAGTGGTTCTCTATTTTTTTTTTCCCCTTGATAGAAGTGTCCGGTTGCTTTTCATATTTCTGTGTACTTAAGTGCTGGTAGTCCTCAGACAAGCCATAATGCATTGTAGATAACTGGATGCAGGAAAATCCACCATGTAATTTTGCTTGTTTTTCTTATTTCATTTGTTTTGGACATATTTGGAGGTAAAGTGTAATTATTAACTTTAATAATATATATAACAGTTGAATGTTGTTTAAGTGATGTTTGAGACTTTGCTTTAGTAAAAAGTGAACTTGGACTCATAATTTATTTCCTCTAACCATTTGACCACAAGCGGGGTTTTTGAAACTTACCAACATACCCTTTACATGAAAGTGAGATAGGATAGGTGCTAAACATAGATGCCTCTAGATTTCTCTAAACCAGATTTTTTTTTTTTCAGGGAGAATGTGCTATTGTGTATTATTAATGCAGTTTATGTTGCACTGAAAAGGCACAATGTATTTAAATTAAAGTAATTTAACATTTGAAGTAGCAAGAAACTGTCTTGATAATTTTACTACAGTGAAATTAAGCCATTTTATCAGTCTGTACAAAACGTGTTCATTTTTTAAGTCTCAATCACCAGTAAATTTTAATATAAGCTGAGGTAAGCAAAACTTAAAATAAGATGAGATCTAACCTTAACCCAGTACTTCATTAAAATTTCTGGTGAGATAAATGAAAGATTGCTCTACTCCTTAAGTGTCTTAACATGAAGATTCAATTAACAGCTGAGCTCTCAGTTAATCTGAGATGCAAAATTATCGAGTGCAGACCATCGTTAACATATCCTCAAGGGTAGCTAACTGGGAATTAGAGGGGAACAAAGCTGTGATTTTTGTGCCAATGTATTTAATTTTTGAATAGATAGGTTGTTTACAAGTATTATTATTAAAGAGCCTTAAGAAACTCCTAGTTATGTTCTTACCCTTGCTTTACAGAAAAAAAAAGTACCTTGGACTTTGATAAACAGGTACAAGATCATGAATGCCTACTCTTTTTATTTTTTTACTAATTGTACATAATTGATCAGCTGACATTTTATGTAGAAAGGGAGATAAGAGCATGTATGCATTTCATGCTAAAATTAGTTTCTCAAAATAGTATAGCTAGTCACATAGTCATATGTGAAGGTGTAACTAGGTGTTTTAGAGGAAGCTAGTTCCCTTTTTCTTTTTTGTTGATAATTCACTCTAATTCTGTTTTTTCCATTCACTTAACAAGCCTGATGTAGCTTTGGACCATAGGGTTAAAGGCTGAATTTGTTGCTTAAGTTGCCTTTGGCATACTGTGAAGGACTGTAGAACTCCTTTGTGGTTGTAGTTTGTGTAGTTTACAACTCAATACAAATCAAGTTACTTAATGATACCTGAGTTGCAGCAGTTTTTTAAAAAAAAATGGAAACCTATGTTGATATTGAAAATGAATCATGTCCATTATGCAAGCCAGTTAAGTGAAAAGCACTTGTGACTTGCATTCCCCAGTCCAAACTAAAGTGTCCCAAAATGTACCTAAAATTGGATCTGAAAAGAAAAGTTAGAATGTAGCTCTGTAGCTGAGATGTAGTTGTGTGGATGCTGGACGTATTAAAAATGTAAAAATATATTGTAGGATTCTTTCTTCAGCTTTAATCTGGTTTTATGTTATTTGGGCAGATGCCTCTGTCATAAGGAAGGTTTATGATGTTTGTGTGGAAATATAAATGCCTGTGCTGCATAATAAAATTAATTTTTTTCAGCCTTGTCCAGAGAAGTAGGTTAGTGTGTAGGCACATACATTTTTGTGCTCTATCATAGCTGTCCTGTTACAGCTGCTGTTCTGGCACCAGTCGGTATATAGAGTGCAGCTCTGCTTTTGAACTCTTCCAAGACAGAAGAATGTTAGAGAGACATCTCAAAACCTATTGGCCCAGTTTACAGATGCACATTGATTTTCAAGCACGTGTTCCTGATGTTGTGTCCCCAGAAACATGTACTTTGAAGTAATGTGGGAAGGGATAGAGGCAAGTTTGGGGTGAAGACTAACAGTAAAGTAGCTGATTGTCTGGAATCTGCTTACTGCCTGGAATCTGCTTATTGCTGATTAAGATTTACAAACTTTTCCAAAGGCTATGTTTTCCTTTAGCCTCTGCTTAAATAATAGTTTTTCCTTTAATGAGAGAATATTTTAATCACACTAGACTACTTCTAATATTTAAATAAACTTACTATTCTGTTCTGGTGTGGTAATTTACTCCAACACATAACAGATGCAACTTAGTGTGAAATCTAGTTTGGGGATGAAAAGGCTTTATACAAATCTGTGAGTACAGAGATTTCTTTTGCATACTGCATGGTTACTAGATGAAGCACGTATTCTTGTGAATTGAGACCCCTTAAATTAAAAAACGGTCCTAGGAATTGATGATGGCTTTGCGATTAAGATCTTAATCTTTTAAACTAGTGTATATGAGGACAATGGGGAAAGGCGGCTGCACTCTCTTCTTTTCAGTAGCAGGCTTCTGTAAATAAGTTAATGTTTTAGTTCAGACCCCATATCTGTGGATAACGCAATCTTTTCTGATTGATTTAATGTTGGTAAAAGCTTCACTTTTGTGGAAAAAAATTACTGAGTTTGTGCAGATGTTTTATTGTGATAGATCTATTATCCAGCTATTAGAAGATAAATGAGTGATCTTTTCCAGTTTCCTTGCCTCCAGAAAATTGAAATAAGAAGGGGAATATCATTTGGGCTGTATGATTAGGGCAGGTGGGGTGGCCATTAATTTAAGAGAGAAGAATCTTGGCAGTATAGGCCAACTTGCACTGTATTATCAATCAAACCTCAGTACACTTCTTGTGATGACCCAGCACTCTCAGGTTTTCACAGCGTTAATTAGAATTCATGACAAAATAGATGCAAGGAAACATTTTGTACCCTTCATAATTTTATAGAAAATTTATTGTTATTAGAGGAACCATTTGCTTAGTGTGATTTTTTTCATTACCAGCTTGTCAACTAGCATAGATAATCTGGAGAAAATATGAACTCCATAGATTGGGTGTCACTTTTGTTGATGGTTCATATAGTTTACCTTGGAGCACAGCTAATGGCTGAAGTTCTTAGCAACAGCACAGGAAAACGTGGCAACCAGCGAAAGACAAATGAACCATGTTTATTGCTTTAATATAAAAAATACATAAATGGAAAGCAGCATTTGAATTTGATGAGCTTATTGCTAGTTTTGTTGGAGTGATTTATATTTTCTCCTTATACAAAAAGCTACTATTGACACAGTGAGATGGAAATTAACTGTCTGTTTTTTGGAAACCGATATTTTTTGGTTTTATGTTCTGATTGGATCATTTTGTTTTAATTCTAAATATTTTTATGGAATGTCGAGTGTTTAATAAACAAAGATTATTAGATGTTCCTCTGATGTTTAGATGTACAGGAGGATCATACTATAGGGGAAACAGTGTCAAATAGAAAATAATCTCTATTATTTTAGGTTATAATAATCTAAAATAAAAAAGCATTAGAAAATTTTCTCTGTCTCCGCTCGTAAGACAGCTTGAAAATGCAGTTATAACATTCTCACTTTATTTTGTTCCCCCTTTCACAAGAAAAGCCTTGTTTTGCAACATGCAGTAATAAGGAGAGGGACATGATCTTAAATACTGTCATCATGTATGGCAATTACTGTATTAACTTGTAAATCTAGGGACTTTCCACAATAATAAAATGCTTGTTCATTGACTGCATCTCTTGCATTTCACAGTGTATGTTCATATTTTTATTAATGTCTTCTAAACGTCCACAAGTGACAGCATTGTCATTGTAAACTTGAGTAGGTGGCTGTTGTGAATTGAAATAAGTATTTAGAATTCCTGTATTTCAGTATGACTTTGTATCAAATTGTTGTGTTTTGCTCACAGTAACTGAACTTTTAAAAAGCCAGTGCTGTTCATAGGGTATATGCTCACTGTTAAAATATCTGAACTAGTGTTATATGTATTATTTCATCGTGGTGTTTGAACTATATCATATCCAAATGAGAGAGAAATACGGCAAAATGTGTGTGCAGTACTAGTAGCAGTAAAAGGCAAGGATATCCACTCCAGAACTACAGTTGGACACTGGCATCTGTGTCGTCCTTCACCTATGAACCTAAAAGGGTATCTTTAAATATTAGGCTGCGACTATTCTTGTAGTCATAAATCGATCTGTGTGTCAATGTCTCTCTCCCGTCCTCCTTCCCTCCTTCCTTTTCTCCCCTTGTATGTCAAACCTGTCAAGAGACCCTGTGCTGTCTGGTAGTGTGAGGGAGAAGAGTATCCATAATAAAGTCTATGGGACAGTGAACTAAAAAAAAAGTGTCATCCCTTTCTTCTGAAACTTCAGGTCCATTACGCTGTCCTCTGCAAGCTGGCCTTAATTGTAGTTTGGAGTTTTGTGTCCTGATAAAATTCCTTTGCTGCACACAAGTTCTAGCACGTAATGCTTTGCACCCTTCCTCACTTCCGTCCTCAGCTTTCTGGACTAACAGCGATTTGCGTGGAGTTAACCACTGTCTGCTGCTGAGCTTTGAACCCACACCTCAGCAGCTTCGCCTCACAGCAGTTTTTAATTACAGAATAGCTTACTGCAGCACGTTATTAAGAGTAAAGTTTAGTACAGCAACATAAAAAAAAAAAAAAGCTGTTGTTTTAGTGATACAGCAAAAAGCAGCAAATTATTTTAGATGTAAAGTATGTTTTATTTAGCTCTATCAAATAATCAAATTTCACTCCCTGGAATGAGTTGTATACTTGCTGGGACCAGCAGGTAACAGTATGTGGATGGGGCTGGAGACAATAAATGCGTCTTCACGTTTATTCTTATTGGTAATTCATAAAATCCCCACAGAGCCTGAAACTTGTTTAGCATAATAGCAAGACTATATTCCGAGCTGTTTTCTTTCAATTGTAATGTTGGGCGCATACTAATAAACCAAATGTCAGCCAAATACAGGGAGAAAAATGTAACATATGAATATCACTGTATTTAATATTTCTCAAAAAGTACCATTTCCATAAACTGCACTTCTATTTAATTGCTTACTTTAAGTCATTGGGGAAATTTTAGAGGTTGAGATGCAGATCCCTAGTGCTCAGATAGAATATGACATTAATTTGCTGCCAGAAGGCTATACTGCATGCATGCTAACTGCATACATATCAGCTGCTTCATAAAAGGTCTCATCATTCTAGTTATTTGACTTAGCATGTACTCTGACACAAAACAAATCTTAATTAAAGCAATTAGAAGAGAAAGAACAGTGTTTCCTGGCACACAATGACATGTCCTTATAAGGCACGGTCAGCTTTTAAGGTTTTCTGACAGTTAAAGTAACCTGATGCCAGAATTTGGAACCAATAGGGAAGTGTTGAACAATGCACAGAAGTTCTGCTTGTATTCTTTGGGGGAAAGTATTGATATTATCTCTCTGCTGTATTGCTGATCTTTATGCCATTTTTTTGCAAGGTGAAACTGTAACTATCATATGAAATTTTGTATTTAATTTGGCTGTATCAAGAGAAAAGTTTGCATCCCAGTAGTGCTGGAAAGCTTACACAGCTCCTCTTCAGTTTGATCACGCCAGTGTTGATAAGAGAATCCCAGTAGACCTTGCTGGGCATCACTTCTTGTTGTTTCCTGTTATTTCTGAGTTAATTGCAAGTTCTCTGATAATTTATTTGGAAACTATAACTGTAAGAAAAAAAAATTCTGCTTACATTGCACTGTGTCTTCAGGGCTGGGAGCTGAGATTTATGTGTGTAATAGAAGCAGCAAATGTTTTCTCCGTTCTAATAAACTTATCCCAATTCTGTTTTAAATAAGATACCATTTATGTGGCCTTAGGCCTTTGTTGTTGTTTTTTCTTTTCACCATGTAAAAACAATCTGAAACTGCTGAGAATTGCTAGTATTAATTCTGATTCTCACTTGTGGATGAACTGTAGATGGAACACTGACCTGGTTTATTTCTTGTTTTCTAGCTGGTAGCTGGGAGTGTTGTGATGGCGTTTGAGGAAGTGTGTCCAGACAGAATAGATCTGATTCACAAGAACTACCGAAAGCTCTGTAACTTGTTGGTTGATGTGGAAGAGTGGGGTCAAGTTGTCATAATCCACATGTTAACTCGATATGCACGTACGCAGTTTGTAAGCCCGTGCAAGGTAAGTTTATGACTTTCTAAATTGCTATTGTGTACTTGCATTTTGAATTATTTCCATTGTTGGATATACTTTGTCTTTTAAGATGCATTTTTTATGTGGACTTTGGTAAAAATAAAAATCAAATGCATAAGTCCTAGTTCTTTAAGGTTTCACTAATGCAAGGTATCCACTCTTCTTCAGAGTATGAGAATTTTCCTTGCAGGCTATAACCTGTTCTGATCTAGTGTAAACGTATCCGATAGGCAGCAGAGAAAGTAATTAAGTAATATTTCTGTGGCTCTTTGAGTGACATGGCTTTTCCATCTGGTAGGTTTTATATGAACCAGAGCTAGAAAAGTTTGTCATTCTGTTGAAGCTCAGTAGAATCTACTTTCTTTGTAGGTACAAATACCCAGCATCACAGCATGGTGATCCATGTTACTGGTGTGGAAACTTGAGTATATGTCTATGAAATGTAAAAAATGTTGTGATATTTTCGTTTATGCTAAGTAAATGTGAGAGTACTCTTACTTAAAATTTATAAAAAGGGATATCCAAAATACAAATTCTATCATTTCTAACTACAAAAAAGGAGAGAGCTCAAGGAATTTGTGCTGTTAACATCGGTTTCAGTAGGGATTTAACTCTGAATAACAAATTAAAACATAGAATAGTTTTGGAAAGAACAATATAGAATTTCTCCACAGTTCTTATTGTTTGCACTTATTACAGATTTGGAGGTGTTACGACTGTTAGGTCTTGACATTTAATTTGAAACTAATTCATATTTATAGATTTACATATTTATTGATATATACAGTTTCACAGCAGTAGTCAGAGATGGACTTGATACAGTTGGATAAAAGGATGATCATAATTTCGTTTTGATATTTTTTTCATTTTTTAATTCCTGTATTTCTTTAGTTTGAGGTAATTCTGCTAAAGCTCAGTGAATGTGTCTTAGGACTTGTTCAGACATAATTTCAGTGCAGATTATTTTGGTTTGTAATTAGCCTATTAAGAGTTTTTTAAAGTTTTTTTTTTTTTCAGCATTGTAATGCATAATGACACCAGCTAATCACTGAGTTCTTTCAAACTCTGCCTTTTAATACCCTTTGCCTGAGAAACAGACTGTAGTATAGTGGCATTCTATATTAATATATGTATAATTTATTATGTTTAAATAATTATGAGAAGGTGTATTTGGACAAATGGCTAATTTCAACTTGATTTATTTATTTATATTCAGTTCTTCTTAAATAAGCAACAGTTTTCATGATTGGAAAACTATAAAAATAGCAAAAATGTCTGAAGTACAGTCATATTGTTACGCTACCAGCTGGGTTCTGAACCACCCTTTTTCACTTCAGATGAAATTTAAATTGTTTGTAAGAACATTTCTTTCCAGAAAATTGCTTAAAAGAAGGAAAGTATTTTGAGATAATGAGACATGTAAGTAATATGTTTTCCTAAAGTCTGTGAGATGGAGTGTTTATTACATGTTGCTTGTTGAAAGAAAGTAACCTGCATTCTTCTCTCTGACCTCCAGAAAGAATCAAAATTGATAATTTGCTTTGCCTGAAGCTACAGTTTCACGATTGGTTTAAGACAGTCTTAGGCTGTGACTGGACAGGGGAAGAGTAGGAGAGAATGACATCCTGTCTTGGACTGGGAGGTTGGAGGTCTTGGCAGAATTAAGTTTAAGGCTCTAATGTACTTTTTTCACTGAAACCAGGTGAATGACAGTTGTTGCTGTGGCTTCTGCTCTAGGAATGTGAACAGTTTGTGTAACAATACTGCCTGTGTCAACCAAAAATTGGTCATCAGTGGTATAGTATCAATAACATTTTGTTTCCACTTTCATGAGCTTCAGTGCAAAATTTTGTTTGTCTACCTACTCAGCAATTAAATTAGTAGAAATCTGGGGCTAGCTGAAATGCATGCCTTTGTCAATAGATTTTTAAATGAACTCATCATACAACAGAGCATCTTGTGCAGTAGAAGAGATTTTTAATTTAGTTTATTTGCATCATTATGGATCAGTATTTAGGCTGTTTATATGTAAATGTATGATTTGAGGAACAATTAAGTGTTGACAAAGTAGATTGCAGTCATATCAATTGCAGTGCATTTTCCATAATTTTTCTAACTGACATCTTTGATGATAAATAGTGGATGCCAAGTCAAAGCCGATTATACAGTGCACTAGGAATTCATGGCGCTGTCAGGGAGAAGACCGATTGACTTTAAATTTACATATTAATGAGAAGATTTGTTAAGAGGGTGCTTGACTATAGAAAATAACAGCGTATTTATAGGGCACGACACTTTATAAATAAAGCTGATGCAGGAAAATGGAAATTAAACCTATCAGATTAATAAATTCAAGGCTGCTAAAATGCATATTTGCATTTTTATTCTCTAAAATTTACCTTACTTTTTGAGAGACGTGTGCTGCTTTTGTTCAAGTTGAGCTAATTCCCAACAAGTAATGATGTAATGTTTTGAACTGATATCCTTTGCGTTTAGAAACTTAAAGAAGAATATGGAATACTTACCAGTTATGGAGAAAATTCCTATTTTGAGAAATACGCTTAAAATTGTTCGATAACTTTAATCAAATTACCCACTAACCAGGAATATTTAGGTTTGTATTCCTATTTTTACCTTCTCTGAAGGGTAGAATTTTTAATTCTGATCCTGAATGCTGTGAGGAAGAATATCCATCATTTATCCTGTTTGTCTTGAAATACTTAAGAGGCTGGTTTTGAGGTAGTTACATGTGAACAGCAGTTTCAGAGTAACTTTTTTCCTGTATGATTGTATTCAGCTTTAACATGCAATAATCTGAATAAGACACTCAACGTTCTGGAGTGAAAATACCTGCTGGGGACTAAGTGGGAAGAAAATTTCAACAAATTCCTGGAAAGGGACATACTTGATTGCAATTAACACTGACTGTAGTGCATTGCAGATTAAATGTTTCACCTCTAGTCAGGACTGCCAAGTTTTTGTGAGCAGCTCCTGAGCCATCATAGTTTGCAGCCTAGTACACGAAGGTGTGGAAACCAACAGCAATTTCATTTTACATGAGTGTATTGAGCTGCAGTCTAGCAGTTCAGAAACTAATTTTTAAGCTGTTCAGCCATCCCTGTTTCTGCCAGGAGGTGGGAATCATGGGAGGTTTTAACTGCTTCAGCTGCCCTGGTATATACGTCTGTCACTGAATGTGTGTACAGCCTGGGAGGGTGTCTTCTAAAAACTGCTGACGTGGTCAGAAGTTTTAACAGTCATTGTAGAGAGCAAAATGAAGCTAGGAGCAGCTAGGAGCTGCAATCTTGGAACAAAACAGGAACTTGGGGCTGCTCAACTGAATTTCAAACTGTTGCAGGTTACAGAAGTAAACTTTCTTGGTCTTCAATTAAAATGGAAAAAAAACAATGAATTGAGATTGGTCATGGCCTTCAGTAATAACAAAGTTACTTATAATCAAGTACTTCCGAGAAGCATGTCTCAGACACGCTTTTAGGATTAATTATTGAAGTATTGCTCAACTTAAAGTGCCCAGAATTTGCAGTAACGGACGGGGGTAGATGTTAAAAGATCTAAAACAAAAGGTTTTTCAGGAGAAAAATAGCAAGGGTTTTAATGTATATAAACCAAAAACATGACTTATCGAAACCAGCGTGGCTCTTGAATTACAGAAAGAAACACTGAAAATACTTACGTTGAATGCTAGTTCTGAAAAAACATTGAGGTCCCTACTGACCTCAACCATCCTGTGATCTCTGATCCTTTGTTGATGGTTTAAAATGTTTCCTGCTTTTGTAGTATTTTATTAGTATCTTGTAGTTCTGAATTTTCAGTGTATTCCATGAAGGTCATGATTGTGTGACGAAATCTGGTATCTAGTGGGGATTTAAGATGGCTCATAACTCTGTAGTACTGCTCTAAATATTTATTTTTTGTTCCCCATCTTGGGGTGTGCACTGTGGTAATGATAGTTGTGAATGATAAAGCTTCAAGGACAGCATACAGGGAATACTGCCTCTCCGTAACTTTTGTAGAACTTAATTTACAAGTATTTTGAATCAGTTCTGCTGGTTTATTGCAGGAAAGGATTATAAAATTTCTAAAGCTTATACTGGGAGGCTGCGAACAGAAGAAGGGAAAGGTGTATGCAGCTTGATAGCCTCCTGTTATTTAGGTATATTACCTAGGTAAAGTGATAAAAGTGAAACAAGTTAAAGTGCTTAAAAAATATTCCGTATGTAAATCTTTTAATCATGAACCAACATGGATATGCCTTTCCCTTCTTCAATTCTCAGTATCTCAGTAAAGGATTTATAAGTTTTACTATGCTCTCTTGCAATAAGATGACTGAGGAGACATAGGTAGTCCAACATGTTATTCTTGGTACTTCTTAAATATCAAATCTTCTATGATAAAATTAATCAAGATATGTTACATGTCAATGCATTGTAGACCTTGAGTTGCATTGTTGATAATTGTGCAGTGTGGTTCTACCCTTGGGAGACAGTCCTGAGGGCCAAAGGAGTCCAGGAAGGCTGGACACCCTCAAGAGAGAAAACTTTCAGGCACAGGAATAGGCTTAGCTGTCAACTTGGTGCAGTTAGGTTGACAGTTGAAATCAGCAATCTTGAAAGTCTCTTCCAACCAGAATGATTCTAAGGTTTTGTTGGTGTGTGTGGTGTGGGTTTTTGTGGTGTGTTTTTTTTTTTTGTTGTTTGTTTTTTTTTTTTTTGTGTTTTTTTTCCTTCTTTTTTCCCCCTAAGAAGAGGTGACAATGCCTGACATGGTGTTGTCTGCAAACTTACTGAGAGTGCCCTTGATCTCCACATCCAGAACACTGCTAAAGATAGTGAGGAGAATTTGCCCCTGTACTGAGCCCTGGGGAACAGCACTTCTGGCTGGCTGCCAAGTGGATTGACTCTGTTCACCACAGGGGTACTGAGACAGCCTACTCCTGTGCCTTAAAGTTTTCCTTCTTGAGGGTGTTCAGGCTTCCTGGTCTCCTTTGCCCTTCAAGACTGTCTCCCAAGGTACCCTGTCAACCAATCTAAACAGGTAAAAGTCTGCCTTCTGGAAGTCCAAGGTTCTACTGATCCCCTCCTTCCTTTCCCAAGAACTGAAAACTCTGTCGTGTCATGGTTGCCATGCTAAAGATGGCGTCCAACCATCACATCACCCTCAAGTCCTTCTCTGTTCACAAACAACAGGTCCAGCAGGGAGCCTCTCCTAGTTGGCTAATTCACCAGCTGTGTCAGGAAGTCATTCTCCACACACTCCAGGAATCTCTGACTGTTCCCTCTCCACTATATTGTATTTCCAGCAGACATGTGACAGGTTGAAGTCCCCTATGAGAACAAGTGATAGTGGTTGTGAGACTTCTGTCAGCTGCCTATAGAGTATTTTATCTGCCTCTTGGTGGTCTGTAACAGACTCCCACTATGATATCTGCCTTATTAGCCTTCTCTCTGATGCTTACCTATAGGTACTCAACCTTGTTATCACCATCATTATGCTTAAGACAAAGAAAGCACCCTCTAACATTCAGGGCCACTGCATGGCATCTTCTTCTTGGCCTATCCCTTCTCAAGAGTTTATAGCCATCCAGTGCAGCACTCCAGTGGTGTGAATTGTGCCACCACTTTTCTGTGATTGCAGCTATATGTTCTGTCATTATTTTCTTTCTCTCTCCCTCTTCTCCCTCCCTCCCTTCCTTCTGCTTTAGGGGTAGTGTTTGTAAAGCAATATAGATAAAGGAGTTGATCCAAAAGAGTAATAACTGAAAGCATAGGGAGGGTTAAACTTCAGCCACATGAATGTCATGATTTCCTGGTTTGCTTTGTGGCTGACAAGCACCTAATGCTAGCAAAAGGAAAATACAGTCCGTAGATAGAAATGCCATTTATCTTTACAGCAAATCGTATTGCTGTGGGTTCGATTAGTCCTGTGATAGATTTGCAGTAGAATAGCAGGGGTGGGTACAATCTGTGTAAGCAAATTCTCTAGGACATTTGTATCAACTCAAATTAAGAAAGCAACCACTGCTTTTCCTATAGATTTGACTGGCAGAGTTTCTGTGTACTCTGTCCAGTGCTGTAACCTTATCTTCTTGACTCAGGATGAGGGAGTTTTTATTATTTATATATAAGGTAATAGACATTCTAGGCATCTGTTGCAAGTAAATTGTTAAAATTAATTTTATTTCTATCTAGATCATTGACTTACAGAAATACAAATTAATTGCAGGGAAACACAGAAATGGTTTTATAGAAATCTAAATGCCAACTGTCTAACTGCTAATTAATTTTAATTTAAAAATCAGATGTACCAGACTCCCAAAGCTACATGAGGTGCCAAAATCTCTAGCTGTAATTCTGGCCGTTTCAATGATAGTTAATAATAGAAAATTGTGTGAGCAGTATGAAATGAATGCTGTCTTAGAATACTTTGGGGCTCTCTGACTAGTAACTTGTGTAGCCTTTTCATTGTTACACCAGGATTGTCTCTGGATGATTAGAAAAACTGCAAAACAAGCTTCCTTATCTCTTTCATTGCAAAGATAAACATTTGTTTAATTTTTCCTCTGTTTAAGGAAGACTTGTGTGAGGTCAGACCTCTGCTGTGAGAAGGCTTTAATGTCCGGAGTCTGAGCCTTCACACTTCTGTTTGTATTATCAGGTAGAATTCTTGATTGTCAGTGGCATATCTCTATAGGACCAGGGGGAAGAGTAAGTATAAAAAAAATTAAAATTATTTTGGATAATCCATCTCTTTGACAGTGTATCCGGAAGTTTTTTCCAGTTTATGGTTGGCAAAATGGCAGACAAGACTGTTGAGGGTAACTTAGGCCTGAATGATAGAAATAAACTTTTCCATCGTGGTTTTCACCATCAGAATAAACATTCCACCATTTTTTGGTGTGAGAATATCACTGAAGCAAATCAACAGATATTTTAAAAAGTTTTCAGCTCCTTTACCTATGCATTAGGAAGAAGCAGAAGAATGTTGTAATACAGGACTTAACATCTGTTGGTGATGTTTAAGATGAGTAGGGCAGACTTTCTGGTGAGGAGAGCAGATTTTAATCTTTTAGACTACCCAATCTAATTACAGGTACAGTTAGCATTCTTCTAAAACTTCAGCTCATTTTGTGTCTTAAACATTTGACGCTCCTAACTAACATCTAGGGCTAGGGCTGTAGTCCAAATATGATTTAAATGTTGGATAAACATTATAGAAACTGTAAACAATCTTTGCATAAACAAAAATAAAAAATAAAGATACAAGCCTGTCTGTGGGAAATGGGGAAGATCCCTTTGTTCTCTTTGACTTTTAAAATGATCTATATTTTTTGTATAGAGGGAAAGGTGTTGAGTTGTTTAGATGGAGTAAGTATACATTATTTGGTGTAACTAGAGAGTGTGTGAAGAATAGAGAGAAGGAAGGGTGCTGTGAGCCATTAGAGTTCTGTATAGGGTGAAGATCTCTCAGATCACTGTTCCTCCATACGTTGTTTATAATTAATTAGAAGCAGTGTATTTCTAGAGTGTGTGGTAGTGCCCTTCTGTTGGTTGCAGCTCCAAAGTAGCTAACAATTACCTGTTTTTCTTCATGGTTCACTTAATGTGTGACCCCATAGAAAAATACTTTTGCTCAGCAGTTAATTTATAAATGCTTGCTGCCTTGAAAGGATGGCTTGTGTTGCCTCTTCAGATATGTAAACTGGAATTAAATTTAAACTGAGATTAAAATTTAACCATCATAAAATGCCTAAAAAGTACTCAACGCACTTAACCAAACTTCTGAACGCACATTCCAAATTCCTCTTTAATTTTTGGACTTGAGGGAAAAGAATGGGGAACTTCTAGTCAGAAGCAGAGGGTATATTTTCCCTTTCATTTTATCCCTTCCCTTTTGCTCCTTCCTCATTTTATTTTTGCAATGTTTATTTTATCCCTTCTTGATCTTCCTTGCATTTTCTGTTCATCCTCTCTTCTTCTGCTAGAAATGTTTTTGTTTGTTTGTTTGTTGTTGTTTTTTTTTCTTTGGTTTGCAGATCTCTCTGTCTTTCCATACTCATGTATTTTACATGCTATTGAAATGAGTCTGTTTTTGTGGTAAGAGAAAGCTGTTTTATACCTCACTTCTGTTTTGAGGGGAATGGAACTGTTTTGAATAAATGAAAGTGATCTAAAAATCATAATTGATTGTTTTAATTCTAACTACAAGTATCAGGAGACTTTGTTACAACAATAACCGGAATTTGTGGTTGTTGCAGAAAGATGTTAATTACTGCAGAATATTTAACACTTAACCCCTATTTTTAGACAGAATTCCTAAACTTAGTTGCTGCTTTTTAGAAAAATGAGAATGAGCTTTTGAACACTTCTTGAGTTTTCACATTAGTTCAGTGTGAAGTTACTTAGCACAGATGTTCCTGTAATTGTGATATATGGGGAAAAAAATAATGTTCAGTGGTCCTCAAACCCATTCTTCCACCTGTGCTGTGCTCTTGTCTCAGAGCTGCAGTATAAACTTTAATGAGTACAGACTTTCTGAAGAACATTCTGGTATTTTTTTAGGTTGGTGGGGCTTTTTAGGTTTTCTTTAGTTTTTCACTGTGGTTTATTATTTGTATTTTTTCATTACATATTTGAGTTTGTATTCAAAACTATGTGATTATCACTAAGCTAGTTTTTAAAAGCCACTTTAAGGCTGGATTGAAGAAGTTTTGAAGAGTCATGTAATAAATGTGTTTATGTAAAAATTCGGGGGATATTAGAGAATGAAATGTATATCTACCCTGGGATTACAATGGCTGTTGTATAAATAAGAACATGCAGGAATATAGTCTTAGAATATGTATATGGGAAGAAAAGATACAGTAAACTGCAAATGAAGCTTGGCTTATTTGTCATTTATCATGTAAGTTTTATATATGCCAGAAGTTAAGCTAAGAACAGTGTTGTGATTGAAAATACATTACATTTCACTTGGCACAAGCTGATTCTCAAGCTTGAGTGGGTGTCTTGGTACATTTGTGTAACTTAGTTGTCAAGCTAATTGGAATTGGAAGCTTTTTCTATTGTGAGCTTTTCTGAATTTGGTATGAAATCTCCCCAGACTAGTAGAATTTTATTGTGGGTTCCACAGTCACATTAGTACTTAGCTTTTCTAAAGAAATGTGAAAATGTTTTGGTAAGCATGAAACATGCAACTCCAGAAGGTATTGATACCACAAGGTTAGCTGATTTGGAAGATGAACATTTTAACAGAATAATGTCTCAAAGTTGACCTAGGGTAGCTGTTCATGGGAATGTTCCAACATCATAGTCAGTAAACTGCTCACAGTACTGAGAAGGTAATGAAGGTGTTCATGCAATGGCTTTCTTGTTTGTTCAAACTGAACTGAGACCAAAGCTAGTGGTTTAAAGACAACGAATAGATAATGATGATAATCTTATCTAATTTGAATCTTAATTAGCTTTGAACTACTGTGACATGCCGATGCAGTCCTTTCTTGCTGGTAGTGTGTGATAGTCAGGAGATCATGAGTCATGAGATGATGGGTTTAGATGATACTAAACTCCAAATGATTTATGCCATGGAACTGTGCAACTGATCTTTAGAAAATGAGACCATTGCCACGGTCTTAAGCCCTTATGAAATACAAGTCTAGAAGTTGTACTTCTCCCTTCCTTCAGCTGTTGAACCCTTTTGAAGCAATATGGTGATAAAAGAAAATTTGAAGCCTTTTTAGTGCAGGGATTAATTGAGCTCAAAACCACCTCAGAACTTCTGTGCCCCAGAGAGATGAAATCTGTGGGGAAAAAAATTATTTCCGAGTGCAACACCTCTTCTTGTGAAAATGCCCTGGTGTTGGTCAGTACCCGGAGAACAGGAAAGACTGTTTACTTATATGGATGCAGTGAAGGCAGAAAAGAAATAAGTTTTCTTCTTTGTAAACTTCTTGCACAATTTTCCCCCTGCATTTTTAGATCATGGATTCTCAGATTGCTTCTCTTGTGTCTTTTTTAACTTGTTGTATTATAGATGGTTGAGACTGTATTGGCCATTGAACTATAGGAAGTCTGGTAAGAAATTTCAGTGGCATTCACATTGTAAACCCTTTTCTAGGTTGTATCTTTTCTTGTCAGGGGTTTGCATTTGAAAAATAGATTGGTTTTTAACATTGTGTGACTGTTAGCCTGTATGAAGGTTGTTGAGTGAGGGTTAGAATCAGAAAACACAATTTACATTGTGACGCAAATATTTCTTTAGTTTGTAACAACTACTATTTCTATTAAAGTTCACCTCAATTTCTGTTAGCTGAAAGCATGTTTATCTCTTCAGAGAAATAAACTTTAAAAATCCACAGATATAATTGTGTGCAAGGAACCATAAAAAGTCGTTTGACCAGAACATGATAGCCTTTATCTAAAATTTTCAAATTGAAGTACCACTTTCCATTGTAATTTATTGGAATTATATGGTATCTTTTATATAACTGTATTAATATACTATATTTCCAGCATAATTCCAGCAGACTCATTTGAATAGAGTTGTAATCTGAAAAATGGTTGTAATCTGAAAAATCTTAAAAATCTTGGAGGAGGGCAGTGTAGGCTTCCAAGTCTGTTTAATAGGCTTTAGATCTGCATAGTTCTGCAAATCCAACCAACATTTCAGCTTTTCCTTCTGAAAAAAGCTTCCTTCTTCCTTTGTACCCCAATAGTAACTAGACTGTGATTATAATTGAGATAAAAGTTAAAATATTCATAGAATCACAAAATCACTAAGGTTGGAAAAGGCCTCTAAGATCATCAAGTCCAGCCATCACCTAATTCTACCATGACCACTAAATCATGTCTTGAAGTACTGTGTCTGCATGTTCTTTGAACACCTCCAGGGATGGTGACTCCACCACCTCTTTAGGCAGCCTGTTCCAATACCTCATCACTCTCTCAGTAAAGAGATTCATCCTAACATCCAGTCTAAACTTCTCCTGGTAGACCTTGAGCTCATTTCTTCTTGTCCTATTGCTAGTTACCTGGGAGAAGAGACCAAAGCCCACGTCACTACAGCCTCCTTTCAGGTAGTTGCAGAAAGCAATAAGGTCCCCTCAGTCACTTATTTGGTAGAATAAACAATCCCAGTTCCCTCAACTGCTTCTCATTGAGACATGTTCCTCAGACCCTTCACCCATCGTTGACCTTCTCTGGACCTGCTCCAGCACCTCGGTGTCCTTCTTAAATCATTGTGTTCAAAGCTGAACACAGTACTCAACCTTTGGCCTCACTAGTCCTGTATACATTCCCTTCTTTAGTCCTGCTGGCCACACTATATTTGATACTGGCCAGGATGCCATTGGCTTTCTTGGCCACCTGGGGTCAGTGCTGGCTCATGGTCAGTCAGCTGTCCACCAGCACCCCCAGGTCCTTTTCTTCCTGGCAGCTTTTCAGCCACTCCTCTCCAGGCCTGTAGTATTGACGGGGGTTTTTGTGACCCGAGTGCAGGACTCAGCACTTGACCTTGTTGAACCTCTTGCAGTTGACCTTGGCCAATCAGTAAAGCCTGTTCAGATCCCTCTGCAGAGCCTCCTGACCCTTGAGCACAGTCCTCCTACTCAGTTTGGTGTTATCTACAAACTTACTGAGAGTGCACTCAATCCCCTCACTCAGATCATTGATAAAGATATTAAACAAGACTGGCCCCAAAACTGAGCC
>NW_008596921.1:599-1252 GCF_000691845.1 Merops nubicus | reverse complement strand
CCAGCCAGTGTTTAACTCAGCAGAGAGTCCACTTGTCTATGCCATGAACTGCCAGCTTCTCTAGCAGGATGCTGTGGGACATGGTGTAAAAGGCCTTACTGAAGTCCAGGTAGACAACACCCACCATCATTCCTTCATCCATAGGGTGAGTCACCTGGTCGTAGAAGGAGATGAGGTTGGTTAAGCAGGACCATCCTTTTATGATCCCATGCTGGCCCTGGGTGTGCTGCATATGCCTTATGAGTGCACTCAGGATGAACTGTTTCATAATCTTCCCTGGTACCGAGGTCAGGCTGACAGGCCTGTAGTTCCCGGGATCCTCCTTCCTGCCCTTCTTGTAGATGAGTGTCACACTGGTGAGTCTCCAGTCATCTGGGACCTCCCCTGTTAACCAGGAAGTGGCTGGGCAAGCCCTTCTGACAGCTCCATCAGCACTCTTGGGTGAATCCCATCTGGCCCCATGGACTTGTGAGGGTCTAGATGGTGTAGCAGGTCCTTAAGTGCTTCCTTCTGGATTGTGGGGGGTTTATTTTACTCTCTGTCCCTGTTTTCCAACTGAGAGGGCTGAATATCCTGAGGATAACTGGTCTGAATATTGAAGATTGAGGCAAAGAAGGCATTAAGTGCATCATTCTTTTCCTTATCCTTGGAGG
>NW_008596921.1:0-309 GCF_000691845.1 Merops nubicus | reverse complement strand
GCAGGCTGGTTGTCTTCCCTGCTGGTTTATCTTATGACTCATGGGGACAGCCCACTCCTGTGCCTCTTAAGACTTCCTTCTTGAAGGATGTCCAGCTTTCTTGGACCCTTTGCCCTTCAGGACTGTCTCTCAAGGGACTCTGTCAATTAGTATCTTGGACAGGTCAAAGTCTGCCCTCTGGAAGTCTGCGGTAGTGGTTCTGTTGACCCCACTCTATATTTCGCCAAGAATTGAGAACACTTAGCGTTTCATGGTTGCTAAGCCCAAAACAGCCTCCAACTGCCACATCACCCACCAGTCCTTCTCTGT
>NW_008596920.1:36726-77588 GCF_000691845.1 Merops nubicus | reverse complement strand
GCTCGCCTCTCCCGGGGTCGGCTCCTTTTGTCCCGCTTCGCTTTCCTGCCTCGCCGTTAAAAAGACGGACGGGGGCGGGAATCCACTGTGCAGTGAGAACGCGCCTTCCTAGTGCAGCTTTAAAGTGACACAGGAGTTCTATTTGCGAATGGCGACATTCGATTTATGGATTTATTAGCACTTAATGTTTGCAGGCGACATAGAAGAATACATACACTTACCCAACATACGTACTACTGAGCATATTAGAGTAGTTGCATGAGGTTTGCATCGTTTTGCATCCTTTTTTTGTGGTTAGATCTGTTATGCAAATGCTTGCAGATATTAATTTTGAATTAATGAATTACTATGCTACTAATGCTTAATGTGGTATCTCTGTTGTCAAGGTTAGTGTAAAAGCTTTTATAGATCCCTCATCTAGCACTCTGCGTTCCTGTGTGACCTGTTCTAGGTGATCCTGCTCTAGCAGGGAGTTGGTCTAGATATCTTTCAAAGTCCCTTCCAACCCCTGATGGTCTGTGATCTGTTGTAGAACTACTTCTGTACTTCCTTTACTGACTTCGATTTGTTTAAAACCAGTAAAATTAGGTATTTATTCACTCAGCTTATTTACAAATTTTTTTTTTTTCATACCAGTGTTTCAAATGGTTGGGTTTTTTTTTGTCCTGAAGTGTTTTTTTTTTTTTTTTTTTGTGTGTGTGTGTGTTTTTTGTTGTTGTTGTTGACTTTTTTGTTAATTGAGTGAGTTATGTAGCAGAACTTTCTGTGGATTTTTTTCTTTAAAGATTCACCAATTTTTTAGCAGTGTAGAAAAAATCTGAAGGAAAAAACTGATAAGGAAGAATAAGAAAAAAATTGAATATTTTACAGGGCTTTTTTTACCATCACACTTGTCTTACTTTGCCTTGCAATTTACAGCAGTGCTACTAAATCTTTTAATAAATCTGTATTTTGGATTCTACAACTGTATGTATAAGTATATATATATAGCTTGCCTAAGTTATAGTGTCCCAATATTAAACTGTTGTAGTGAAGAGATAGACATTGTGTTGGCACCCTCCTTACAGTTTTCAGTCTCATAGCTGGCTCTGTAGCTGCACAGAATCTTATGGGAAGATCAGACAGCCCCATCTTTGGTGCCTAACATTTCTTTTAAAATTGTTCCTGCAAAGAAAACCAGAACTACCTTAGGAATGGATAATGTCACCATGTCGTACTTCTTTCTGTTTTAAATCAATCCTTTCAGTATTGAGCATGTGAAAGAAATATGGAAATAGGGGTATGATTTTTTTGGGGTCTTTTTTAATTATTAGGACTTCTCACAGTTCTGGTTTTAGTAACCTAGGGTAGTTCCTTTAATGATAGCTTACTTAAAGGCAAGCTGCTAACTTAAAAAACAATAAGCGCCAGCAAATCAAACCCCCAAAAGCAAACCATATTGTTTCTGTTGATCAGTTTCAGCCATGTCTGACAAAAGTGAACTGAAGGCTGAGTTGGAGCGCAAGAAGCAACGATTAGCTCAAATCAGAGAGGAGAAGAAAAGAAAGGAGGAAGAAAGAAAGAAAAAAGAAGTAAGAAATCATTTTTCTTCTTGAAATTTGCCTATTGCATATGTAATATGCCCAAAGTTTAAGGATAGGTTCACTCAGTCAATTCCTGCATATTATTCGTGGAGTATCTGTTTAATGGGTGGTTACTGATGCAAATTTAGCACTTCTGTTTTCTGATAAGAGGAAACACCTATTGTTTTCTTTAGAATTATCCATATGGTAAGTTAGATTTTAATTTATTTTTTAAAATCCTACACCTGCATAAAGTTTGGATTTCTAAAACTGCTTGTGCGCAATCCAGATCCCTGTGAAGTACTGCACAAAAGCTCTGCTGGGATATTTAGAGAGCTCATTTCTGAAGTGCAGTTCTGAGGATGTCCATATGAATTATTTGGCTGTTGGTATTATCGTACAAACAATGTGTGACATTGTTCTCCTCCTTGACTCCTTTTTCAAGACTTCTGTGTTTTGGTTATGATCTTGTAGGTTTTCTAAATGAGCATATGACAGAAGACTGGGCAGCTGCCAGCTACACAGTTTGTGCAAAGAAGGAAGCATCTCAGATTGTTCTGATGGTCTTGTAATGAAGTATTGCCTGTATCTAAGATTCTGCATGTGATGCAGTAGCTTATCAGTTGAGAACTTGCCTTAAAATTTGTGAATTCCTTTTTTTTAATGGAATTGTGCAGTAAGTTAGAAACATAACGTGCAGTCATTAGTCATAGCATAGGGCTAAAATAGCTTGGTCTAGATTTTTCTGCTTCTATTAAAGACTTGCATTTATATAATTGATATTTACAAAAATAGTTGCTGGCCAATGACTGAGCTGTGAACACCTTAAGCCAGGAGTTAAATTTCTAATAACTAAATGAGCATTTAAATGAGTGTGGAAGGATACAGAGTGTTCAGCATCTTTCACAGCAGAGACTGCTTTATTTCTAAATATAGGGATAGGGGTCTAATTTTTTTTTCTATGAAATCTAGAAGATGATAATTTAAATAAAACAACTTAAATGCCCTGTAAACTCCAAGTTACTGCAAAGCTTTTTAAGATTTCCCATTTTTTTTTTTTTTGTGAAACTGGAGGTCCAAAATAAGCTTTCTTGCTGAGCAGTGTGTCAATGTTTTTGTTTTAAAGAATAGATCAAAATGCACAGAGACAATCATTGCTTTTATATCTTACACATTTTCTTAATTGCTATGTACTTCAGCCATGTGCTCTATCTGTCCAAGTGTCATGATACACCCAAAGAGGCGTGTCTCTTACTGTCTTTCTAACCCTTTAGAGTTTTCTTTGACACAGTTATTGTAATTTCAAATTGGGAACAACATGACTGTCTTCAAAATACTTCTATATACAGGTACATAATCCTTTTTTTCAGTCTTTGTATTTTACAGTGCTTAGCATTTGTGTAAAAAAAAAAAAAAAAAAAAAAAAAAAAAAATTCTTGGTCTTATGGAGTGTCTATCATTTTTACAAATGAATACACTTCCTGGCTATTATATATGTCTTTTAAAAACAGTACCAAAGGTACAAAATTTTGTGATTCCTATCTGTTGTTTACATTATCTACAGAGATACTATCAGAATTATTAAAGTCAAATATCTAACCTATATGATGATAGATTTCAGTAACACAAAAATCTATAAGGTCTCAAAAAACAGATGAAACCATTTTTAATACCTACTAAATGCTATAACTTAATTATTTAATTATTTTTAGACTGATCAGAAGAAAGAAGTTCTTCCTGTACAAGAAGAATCTGACCTTGAAAAGAAGAGAAGAGAAGCTGAAGCATTACTTCAGAGTATGGGGTTGACACCTGAGTCTCCTGTTGGTAGGAATGTTAATATTAGCTTGAGATAAATGTTTGGATTTTTTATGCTTGGGTTTGGTTTTTTGGGGCTGTGGGGTTGGTTTGTTTTTTTGTGGTGGTGAGGATTTTGTTTGGCTTTGTTAGGATTGTGATGTTCGTGTAACTGGCATGAAAATTCTTTGGCTGCTGTTTTTTGGGGTCTATGTGTCTGATTTTAGCACTTTTTTGTCCTGCATGATCTCTACTATAAATGCCAAGTGGTCGGTTTCAGTACACATTACTAGTATTATTTGTTATAAAAGTTTTGCGCATAGTGGATTATTTGGAGACTTTTAGTTAAAATAAATATATTTTACATATTTTTTTCCCTATTTTCCCTGCATTTTGTTCCACTGTCTTTATTTTCCTTTTTTTTTTTTTGTAATGCCTGATTTTAATTATAATATTTTGTTCAGAGTTGGCTTGTTTCCTTTTTGCGTCTTTTATGCCTTAATTTTCCTTATCTCAAATACCTGACTGGCTTTGATGGAGTAGTGGCAAGGCTAAATACGATTTTTAACTACCCAGGATGTCGATTCACATCTGTGCCACTCTTGGATGGGTTAGGATGTTGGTTATTGCTGTTTTTTCCCTTTACATAGCCATGTCCAGTAAGAGGATGAAGTCAAAGAATGTGACAATTCAACTCTGCTTTTTATTCTCTAGCTCTGAAACCTAAGGATTTTACAAGCTTTTTTTTTTTCAGTTTGACTCAATGGTGAGGGTCTTTTTCAGCTGGGTTTGCAAGCAAATATTTGCTACTGATGTAACATATCTGTGACTCTATAATTGTTTTTGCACACTCCTCCTGTGTTCAAAAGAGAATGTGAAATAAATGTCTTTATAGCTGCTCTCATTCCAGCAGCCTCAGCAGCCAGTTTTAGTAGTTTGTACTGGTCTTGCAGTTTAGAGACTGGGCTGTGTTAGCACTAGTGTACAGTTTTAAGTAATTGCTTCTTACCTACTAGAGATTTTATTTGGCAGGCTAATAGTTCAGTGATTTCTCGTGTGAGGTTTTGCTAAGGCAGCTGATGATTCTTGCAAAAATGAATGTGGTGGTAGTGGTTGTGGTTTTAAATTTGTGAGAGAGAATCTCAAAACCATAGGGTAGTCAGTCCTCAAAGCAAGTCATTGCATAGGCACAGGGTAGCTGTTTGTGAAAAGCTCTTTGAGCTGTTGTTCTGTTAGACCAGGGCACAGCCCTGTGAGTGTTTTGTTTGATTCCACTGAGCATCTACTTAACCACACCAATGGTCACAGATTCACAGGGAGTTCATTCTGTTCCCTTTCAAGATAGCCAGGTCTGCTTTAGACCCTAAATGAAACTAAAATGCCCTACTCTCTCCTTTGCAGCAGCACACCTGAGGCCTGAGCTGGCTCTGCTGGCTGAATGCTGGCAAAGTAGGACTGATAGCACAGCCACTGGCCATCGTGCACCTGAACTGAAGCTGACTCGGTGACCATGATGTGCAGCTAGCTTGAGCTCACATTGTCAGTGTAGGTGGATAGCTTAAGATTAGATTCCTTTATGGAAAATTGTACTAAAAATCCCTAAAGCAATTCCTGTCCTGTTAGCTGCAAGAGAGGCATCTCTCTTACAGGGGAAGGGAACTTAACAATGAAAATGTGCTTTTGAGATCTACCATACTCGTTTTATAAGGAACTCTGAAGTTAGAGAACCAAAATAACTTTCAAGGTGTTAGTTTCATTCTCTTTTGAGGTAGGTGGAATTTTAAGGTGTTCTAGTCTTTTAGTAAGAGTGCTGGTCTTAAAACAGTTTACCCCACAAGAGGGCACTGTGGCATCAAAACTGAGCTGCTGGAGGCTCATGGCTGGGCTTACTGCAGGATCAAGCTGAATGACTTTTCTAGATGGTAAGGAGATATGTTCCTGATGTCATCTTTTCAGATAAAGACAGGGTGACATCAACATGCCATAGTTTCTGATAACACAGAAGTAATGTAGGAGTGTAAATGCCTATGGGCACTTCCTTTAGTATAAATGATCCAGTAGATGGCAGTGATGACTGGAGGAATGTGTATATACATGCCCATATTTATATAGATATATGTATAAAGTGTAAGAGTATGTATGAATTTGATGCATTACTCTAGGCCAATACAAATGTCTCTTCTATAGGAGAATTTTTGATAAATTTAAGTACTCACTGTGCTTTTTATAAATTTAAGGTAGAATTTTTGTCAATCAGTCATGTCTCTGTTTTGGGATGGGATGGAAACATCCTTCAGAATTCAGGAGATTCTCTAGAAATGTTGGAGATATAAATTCAGAATTGCCTCTTGCCTAACCCCTGGCAGAGTGGCTAGCAATTTATATTCATAACATGTATTCGGTTGGTTACAAGTTCTTTTTAAGAGTTGTTAAGGAGTGCATGTGTTCTGTGACTGTTTTAGGTATTGCTGAAAAATTAAGCATATAAGGACCTTGAACACTGGTTCTTAACCACAAACCTAAGTTTCATTAAATGTTTCACTATTTTTAAAAAGAAAAGTTGAAAGAAATATCAAAATAGCTTTGCGTTTGTATCAGATTGCATGATATCATTCATTATTACATATCAGTTCCAAAGAAAACATGTTGCTTTTTAACTGGTAATTGCAATCTTCATCTACATGCTGAACACACACTGACTTTTAAGGAGAAGTTTCAATATAACAGTACTAGATTGTTTGTCAAGTAAAAAGAAGGGAAACACAAATTCCCCAAAACTCAACACAAACTGTGTTGCGATATGCACAATTTGTGTTGATTTAGTTCAAACTAGAAAAAAAAAAAAAAAAAAAAAAAACCAACAACAACACAGCAGTATGCTGTGTGACAAAGCCACTTTTTTTTGGTCTGTGCTTCAGTGGACTATCTTTTTGTTATATTTAAGCAACATGATTAAGTGGAAATGACCCTTTTGAAAATTGATGCCATCATTTGTCAGAAGTTTGGTTTTAAAACACATTTTCAGTTCATTTTCTCTTAAATGTCTTTCTCTCCATGTCTTTTTCTCTGCTCCAGGTGCGTAAATGCCAAACAATTGCATGAAAGTCCAGCATGAGTTGTTAACATTCTTTTCCCCTCTCTTTTTACTGTTCATTTTCATCCATGTATTTTTTGTTTGCCATCACATTTTTTTTAATACTTCATGTTAAATTAATTTGAAAACATCCTAAGCTGTGCACCCTCTGCGAGTAGTAACAGCGGATACCTGTCTGTTTCACTATTTAGTCCCTCCTCCTACCTCTCCGTCTTCCAAATCTGTGAGTACGCCAAGTGAGGCTGGAAGCCAGGACTCTGGTGATGGTGCTGTTGGATCTAGGTATGTCACTTTCCTTGTCATATTCCTTTGCTTAATACTTGTATTCTGAACAATTAAGCTTGAGAAGAAATCAAGGTTAATTGCTTGATTATAATATAATAACATGAGGTTACAATGTTAGTGAATCTGTGAACAGTGACTGTTCTACAGAAGTACCTTCAAATTTGAAATGTAACCACACTTCCTAATTTGAAATTGCCAACATTAACGTGGAGTTGTTTAAACTTGCACGTTTAAAGAAAAGTTAGTTTGAATGTCTTGTGGTAATGTTCTTGTAAGCATTAATGTCTCAAGATGATAGGAGACTGGAAGAGTCCAACTCCTAGGCTCTTACAAGCTTTTCCCAAAGGAGGGTGTGTATATGGATGATAGGCTATTTCCTTTTTCCCTCTATTCTAGTTGATCTCATAAAAGATGCTGTCTACAAACTTGGCCTTTAAATTTTTTTTTCCCCTTACTTGGGTTAATATTTCTTGTTATTTCACTTTGCAGCCATCGCTGTAACACGACTATTGCCATCTGCAGTTTCTTTTATTTGGCCAAAGCATAGTACAATGTTAGTACAGGCACAGGTTTTCTTCAGTTCCAGTACTTGCCACATCTACTTGACATTTTTTTCCTGTGTGTCAGTTTGAGAAATGCTGCTCTAGAAAGAGTCAGATAAATGTTTCTGTTAAACTAGGAATTCAGAGTGGCAATGTATGGGTGATAAGGTGGGAAATACCACTTTCAAAGGGTACTCCTACTGTTTCCCATACATAGTCTGTGCCTAAGAGCAGTATGTACCAAATTATTTTTGGTAACTTATAGTTTCTCAGCAAATTAAATTCTTGCACATAAAATTGACTGAGTATGCTTTGTGGATGGAGCTTAGTTAAAGCATAGTTACTAAAGCAGTTATCAGTTACTTTTGTGCTGATATGAGTAGTTGTTTTGGAGGCAGACTGAATGCACTGCTTTGAAAGGTTTTTAAAAGACTTCAGTAATGTCTTGTGTGTGGATTATGCATCCATAACTATATACAGTCTTAATCTGAACATATTCAAGATTTTGAAGAAACATTACAAGGCCCCTGTTTCTAAAGTAGCAATTATTAAGTTAAAACAGAGCATACATCAGGCAACAGATAAGAACCCAAACTTTTTCTTTTTTAACGGTGCCCAGGCGTGATCTCAGTTTGTGTGCACAGCTTATTCACTATGCAATTGAAGTTCACCTGCCATGCTAATACAGAAGGAATGTAATTGTTCCTTAACTGAGTAACAAGGAAATTTTAAATTATTTGAGATGGGTGGTTATGGCTTATTACATTGTCATTTTGTAGTTTAATTCACTGTCTAGAAGGAAAAAAAAAATTTACTTTAAAAAAAATATTTCTATTCATACATACTTTAAATTAAATATGAAACAATGTGTAGGCCACACACCTGTAATGGAGCACCATGTTTTGTACTGAATTTATCTCCAGCTCATAGGTGTACTGTGCTCTCTGTCTGTTCCTTGGCCACAGTAACATAATGTTCTATGCATATGTTTCTTATGGAGCCTTGAGAAAAGTCTCCCAAGCCTCTATAGCTCCATGTATTTGTAAACTTTAAAACAAAGTCTGGCTCTTGACAACTTCATAGATGTGGAAGCATAAAAAGATTGTGGTCTTGAGGGCACGGAGATGTGAATCTAGAGCTAAATCGAAGGCTGTATATCATCACTGTTAGAATCTCCCTGCTTATGCTCTGACTACCATAAAACATTCTTTCCCTCCCCCAGTAAGGAGATGTCTGTCTCCTGGTGTGTTGGCACAGGTTTGTGCAGCATTCCTCATGTACACATACACTTGAACCTGAAAGTTAATGGGAAAAGTGGGACTGTGTGGTATCCCTTAGCATTATACCTGACATTTCACAGGTGACTTTCATATGACTATGAGATGCGTTAGAAAGCCCAAGTTGTTCCACTGTGCTTTTGATAATCTTAAAATAAACACTTTCATATTAGTGTATTATTTTAATTGTTTTACTACTTCTTTTAATCTGTGGCCATTGTTCTCTGATCATGCTGCAACTGTACAAAGATAACCTCTGCTGACTTTGACTTTTATCCTCTGTGATGCTGAATCTTGCCAGTGCTATTATTTAGTAATCAGCAGAGCAGTGTTCAGGCTGTATTCTTCCTGGTACTTCCATCCTGCTTCATTTTCATCAGTAAAGAGTTTTGGTCCCTGTTTGTTCTTTCTCTCTCTTTGTCTGTTGAGAGTATAAATTCAAGACTGGAAATGAATCAGTTGTTTTAGGTTAGGCAGATGCTTCACAGAATTAGTCTAAATGCCAAAAATACATTTTGGAAATACAGGAAGTGTTATGAATATGCCTGGTTTCAGAGAAGATCGGACATATGTGGAAGAATAGGAACTTCTGATCCCTGAAACTTGTTGATAAATTAATTTACCTTAAGGCAAAACAAACATATGGAAAGCAAAAGGAACAGTATTTTACATCATTTTGGTATACATATAATAAGTGAATTTTATCTCAGAATGTTATCTTTATTTTAAAAGAGTCTCTCTGGGAACTGTATATCCTGTACTGCTTGCTGACCTGAGCTATTTTAAAAGGCACACTGTCCCTGGTACCACTGAAGCAACTGCTGAAGGTTAAAAGAATGCTTTGAAAGCAGGAAGGCAACTGCAGTAAGGACTACGTCTTAAGCAGGCACAAAAGTTGGAGCATTTTAAATGTGTTGTCCTTTCCATAAGTTCCCCTCAAGTGGGATTGAAAAAGTTGAGAAAACGTTTGACAAGTGCTGTGATAATGCAGCATTTGGATCTGTAGATAAGTCATTCTTTGCAGACACAACAGGAAGGTTGGGGAGGGGGGCTTAGCCGCATTTTGCATTGCTCTGGATGCAGTAACAGTTATGTTGAATGATTTAGTAAATATGAAGACAGTGGATTTGTAATTCTTAACTGAATAATTATTCTTCTAATGCATACTTTCTACAACAACATAGTAGTGCATGATGCCCATATTGATGAGTTTTTATGGCATTGCTATATATCTTTGAAATCAACTTTACCTTTAGGATTTTGCACCTGGTTTATAAGAACATTACCCTGTATAGGATGAAAATGAAAAATTACCTTTTATTAACTTATCATAGTAAAATATTACCGTTTTTGGTTATAAAACATGTAAAAAAAAATAGTATCTCAGAACTTCAGGAAAACTTGGCATATTCATCTCTTAATCTCTGTTACAAACTTGTTTTAAAACTCTGCTTGAGCCTGATAGCAGGCAGCAGACTAAGTGAAAATTTGTGGAGAATGGATGAAGGCTAAAAATGGAGAGGGGGAAGATTTATTTTCCCCATCACATTTCTTCTGATACGAAAATGACTTGAAATGGATCTCTTTTGTTCATTACTCCACATGACTTTGAAATGTGTTATTAATATAAAGCCCACTATTTCTAAGAGATTTAAATATCTTAAATGGGAGTTGGCTCTCAATCAGATGACACTTATAAGCCCAAGGCAGTGCTTAACCCGTAATTACTGCGATGTCACATCTGGGAAACTTGAGCAGTTCTCTGTCCCAGTGGAAATGCATTTTTGCCCCTCTATCAAAAGGCTTATGTGTTGATTCATTCCTTTACCAATATGACACTTTCCTCCACATATTTACTGCTCTGGGCAAGATTGCGTTGCATTAACAAACCTGTCTTCATATGACATGAACAAATCTGAACAGATTTTAAAAGGAATTTGAAGTTTTTAATGGTTCTTGTCAGTATTTAAAATGTTTATTTCCCTCTCATAAAGGCTACATTTGTTTGCAGATCTTTAACTTCAGTCTTTAAAATAATTTAATTCTTCCCTAATAGTGCTGAATTCTGCATTTGCTTTTTAACTTTTGTATGTACCACATCTGTTATTGTACTGAATGTTTGCTGGGTTTCCCTTAACTAATGTTACATTGCTTTGTTGCTTGTGAACAATGAAATAACGATAAGCTTACTGTAACTCTAGCATTTCGTAGTGTGTATTTGCTTCACTAATCTCTGGCCTTTTTTGCTAATGCTGCATGGTTGTTCAACCTGGGGTATCAGGACGCTGCATTGGGATACTGATCCATCAGTTCTTCAGCTCCACTCTGATTCCGATCTGGGGTATTGCATAGATTTCTTATATTCCCTCTTTCATGTTCTTATGGATAATAAGTAGAAGAGCTTATTTTTCTCTTTAAGACTTAATTTTAAGAGACTGTTCTGTAAGTAACAGAAATTCACTATCCCTAGACTTTGTGCACTTTGCTTAAAAGAGGATTAAAAAAAAAATTAATATACATAAGATGCTTATTTCTAATAACAAAACCTACTTATTATTCATGTTTTTCTTTGAGTTTTTCATTGGCAAAATGTTAACTTTAAAAAGTTGTTTCTTTGAACTAAAAAGCTTAGAATAACTATTTAAAACCAGAATGATGCCTATCTTTTCTTATAAATAAGTTTAGAAAAGCTGTAGCACATTATAAGCACTTAATTCTTCTAGCACAATATGGGTGATTATTATGAATCTGCCCACCAGAACTTTTCAAAAGGGGTTACTTTTCCTTTCGCTTTTATCTTAGGAGAGGGGTGGTAATAAGAAACTGAATTTGATATAGGTAAATTGGTTTGGGATCATTGTAGCATTACTACAACACCTCCTGAAATCAGCTTTTATAGGAAGTTACAATGACCGCATTAATGTTGTGTGTTTTTTTTGCAAGTACACTGTGCATTGTAGTTTGATACTAGCTGTATCTGTCTCTATAGGATCTTCTGTAAGCCAAAGTCAGAAAGCTCAGAAGTTTTCAGTATCATATTGTGGAATAATGTATTATGGATAAATCAACTGTTGGTGTGTGACTTTCAGATAAGACTTGCAGTTCTGCATTCTAAATAGTATCTTAGAGGTAGAAGAAAAGGGCAGCAAAGTTAAAAGGACTAGGGAATGCTTTTTCCTTCAGAATAACTAAGCTGGTTTTTAAGCTTTAAAATCGTAGAAACATTGCTGTGCAAATATGAATCACATGATCCCACTGAAAATGGAGATATGTCATATATGTAGCAGTACCTTAGTCAACCACAAAGAATGATTTAAAGTTTTGCTCTGTAATCTATATGTATTTGCACATTGTTTATTTTTGTTGAAGATGTATAAATAGCTGCTGATAATAAATAGCAATTATAATAAAATGTTAGTCATAATCACGTGACTTTTTCAAAGTTAAGTTTCCACTTGATTTAAGTTTGAGTAAGCAGTGCTGTGACATGATGACTTTGGGTATTATTCTAGCGAAAAATGTGAAGTAATTAATAAAGTTGGTTTTTTTCTGTGTGTTTTTTTTTTTTTTTTTTAAATTTTATTTAGACGTGGACCTGTTAAACTTGGAATGGCCAAAATTACACAAGTTGACTTTCCTCCTCGAGAAATTGTTACATATACAAAGGAGACGCAAACACCTGTTCTGACTCAGCCAAAGGAAGGTGAGTGATTAACTTGTTTCTACTAAAGTTATCTTTCTTTTTTTATTTTAATAACAATGACTGACTGAATTAGAACCAGCACTTGTGATCTTGAAACTTAATGAGGTAGAATGAATGATGATCTGTCAGATAATTGATAGAAATTTTATTATTAAATTCATATAGGTCTGTCTTAAGAGTGTAACTGTCATTCTGCATCTTGTTTAATATCAGTCCTATTACTAACACATGGTATTATCTGCTGTGTTGAGACCGGTGTTCAGATCAGACATTAGTTTAATTAGCTGACAACTAATAAATGAAAGTGGGATATATCTTGCATTTATGATGTTTAAAAGTGAATACACAAGTTACTTGAAGGCTGTGTATCCTTACAACCAACATACAAGCTCCCTTGTGCCTTAACTAGGTTAGCTCCACTATTCACACTGGACCTTTCTTAATTATCATATCTTGAGATTTAAAAATACTGTTGGAGCTGCGCTTTTGAACAAAGGAAAGTAAAAGCACATACATTAGATACACTGGGCAGTCATTCTTCAGGTTTAGGTCTGTTTGGTCCTGTCGGTTGAATTGTGCTAACACTAATTGGTTTTGCTTTTGATCCCTGCTGTCACAAAACAAAACCAATAACAATAAAATCCCAAAGCAAAACAAAAAATATCCCAAACCAAACAAAAAAGCTCTACTTCTCTATGCCACAATTATCAGTTAATTATATTATTGTCATGGAAGTATTTATGGTAACAAACAAAATGACAGTTACATAGGGGACATTTTATGTCTTCAACCTAAGGTTGGCCTTTGGAGATGCAAGTTCTATATTCAGTGTAACAAACAGTTAAATTGTCGACCAGACCCATCTCACAGGGAGGTCTGCTGCCTTGCTGAGGCTTGGGTTAGAGATATTAAAAGGAAAGTCACTTCTCTGGTGCAGCCCTCTGATTATTACCCATTGTTAGTTATCCAGGCAGGTAATGATGAGGTTGTACAGAGAAGTCCAAAGGCACTCAGAAAGGACTTCAAGGCACTGAGGTGACTAGTCAAAGGCCCAGGTGCTCAGGTGGTGTTTTCAGTAATCCCTAAGTGGAAGGGAAAAACACTGAGAGTGGGTGGAAAACACATCTGATTAACATGTGGCTCAGAGACTGGTGCCACTGTTGGAATTTTGGGTTCTTTAATCATGGGGAAGTTTACATGGCACCTGGTCTGCTGGCAAAAGATGGAGCACACCTGTCTCCAAGGGGAAGAAGGGTCCTCGCACTGGAGTTGGCAGGGCTCATTGACAGGGCTTTAAACTAGCTTCTAAGGGGGAAGGGGATAACACCAGGCTCATAAGAGATGTGCCTAAGGGCAGCCTTTAGTCTACTGCCCTACTCAAGGTGGACAATGATAATGCAGGGCTCACTTAGAAGTTAGTAACCATGGTAGTGTCCAGGAATGTTCAGATAGCAAGAGTGAAAACTGGTGGGTTAACTGCCTCCCTGAAATGCTTATATACCAGTGCACAGAATATGGGGAATAAGCAGGAGGAGTTGGAGGTCTGCACTAGGTTGCATGACTATGATATCACTGCAATCCCTGAAACATGGTGGGACAGCTCCCATGACTGGAATGTTGCCATGGATGGCTGTACACTGTTTCGGGAAAGACTGACCAACAAGGCGAGGCAGTGGTGTTGCTCTTTGTGTGCACGAGCAACTGAATGTATTGAGTTCTGTTTGGGGGGGTAGGCGGAACAGGTTGAAAGCTTGTGGGTAAGGATAAAGGGATATGCAAATGGGGGTGAAACTGTTGTGGGAGTCTGCTATAGACCACCAAATCAAGAAGCAGTTGTTCATGAGGCCTTCTGCTGACAATTGGGAGGTAGCCTTTAGAACGCACTTCTTGGTACTCATGGGTGACTTCAGTCACCCTGATATTTGTTGGGAAGCCCACACACCTAGGCATGTTCAGTCAAAAAGGCTCTTACAGTGCATGGATGATAACTTCTTAATGCAGGTATTAATGGAAGACTGTCCAGTTTGCATGCAGCCTTAGATGCGAGAGCTAGAACGTGACCTCAGTGCTAGTGGTACTGTAGCCTATTTATGCTAGGACAGAAAGTATCACTGCTGGAATTAGGACTTTTCCATGTTTCTTCACCCTCAACCCTTTGAAGTGTTGTACCCAAAACAGTAGATGGCCTTGTCATTCTCTTACAATGACTAGCTCTTAAAACAGTTCTCACAATTTCCATTATTTTATTGCAGAACTAGTATGTTTGTTTATTATGACTAGAAGTATTTGAGAAACTGCCTGTTTAAGGAAGAATGATTCTTTTTATAATGTGGCCATGACTACACTGTTAACTTCTGTCACCATAATATGAGCATCTTGTGTTTAGGCTGCCCCCCTCCCCAGCATCCTTGTTCTGTAATCCCCTTTACTGCTATCTAAATCCATTTCTCACCTGCCATGATACCGCTGCCTGCTTCCCTTATTGTCCAGTTTTGGTGGACATGTTTTTTAGTTAGCGTGATCAGCAGGTTATTAAGGGCATTTAGCCTCTATTTGGTTTGCTCTTTTAGGCAGCAGATTTCGGATCTACTTTCTGAAAATACATTTGAGATGGTCTTGTCTTCATAAGCTCATTTCTTTCTATCAGACAGAAGCAGTTTCCACAACAGAGATGCAATTCACATGTGCGCTCTGGTATGTGTCTTAATGTTCTGTAGGCTCCATGTTGGCCACCACGGAGACTACTGTAATCGTTGGTACTCGGTTGTTTTGTTCTTTCTTAATTATCTGTACTTCTTGCTGCACTGCTCTCTACTACATTGTCTGATCTCTTCCTTTGTGATTAGCTAACATACTGTTAAAATTCTCACGGAAAGAAATTAGCTACCAATATGCCCAATAAGTAAGTGTTACAAGTCTCTGAAGTAGCTAATCCAGAGAAAGGCAGGCATAGAGTGGAATATGATTCTGCTCAGCTATTAAAATGGAGGTTTTTCCTGGGCTAACAGGTTAGCTGTTATTTAGTGCTGCTGTCCAATATTGTGTATGTGCAATCACAACAAACTGCGGAAGTGTGATTGCATTAGCTCCACAATCTGAGGAATTATTTTCTGATAAAGTCTTTAACGCACAGAATTAAAATAAAAAGCATTTTTGTCCTTCTAATTCTAACTTACACAGATTATTAACAATTTGGTTTATAGGATTGGCTTCTTGGATGCTGTTACAGCCAATGTAACATTTTTACATTTTAATAGTTTAAAAAGAAATAAGGGGCCCTTCTATATTTGTGTTGTTCTGTACATGCCTTAAATGTATAGTGCAATATAGATGGGAAAACTTGATATGAAGGCATTCCACTTAACAAAAGCCACCCATTTCACACATGATTTAACTTTGATTAACTACTCTCCAGCAACAGATTACTCAGACAACTGGAACTTCACTATAGTGTTATTGCTAGGTGCAGACTTAATTTACAGCACCGTTTTTCTGTCTTGTCAAAGCGCATCACAGTTTTGATGTTAACTCAAAGTAAAAATTCAGTGTTTCATTAAACCTGTTTTTAGCATTTATTGACAAATTTGTCTCTGTTAAAGTAGATGCTATTTTTATGTAATCTAACTATTCAGTTGTAACCTTAGATTCTGTTTGCCTGTCAGAAATAACATGGAGTTTAATACTTTAGCATATTAGAATGAATATTCAACAATATGTTGATGTGACATAGAGTCTCATTTCCTTTTCATGGCCCTATGACTTTCCTAAGTCTTTTTTTTCAAGCCTGTTTTTTTTTTTTTAAATGCAGAATTGCATTTGGTATACTGACAACTGAAGTGTTGTAAAATGCCAGTAGGTACAGTCAGTAATTACTAAGGAGGATGAAGTCAGGCAGTGCCTTTAAGGTTTCCAAATTTACGTAGCTGACTTGAAATAAATTCAGTATACTGCTTTATCATGGGTTCTTGACTTACTAGATGAGGAATGTTTTCAGAAATAGTATGGCAAATCTTTCAGTGTTTGCCAGGTAATATTTGCATTATCCTTGCAAATACCAGCACCTGGCCTGTTATTATATAGCTTCAAGATAAGAGACAGGAGAAGCAATTAAAACAAAAATTTCATCTCTCTTGTTGTCCAGTATCTCTATGCTGCCTGTTTTGTTTGTAAACTTCTGTGAGAAAGCATCCCAATTTCAGGTAAGAAAGCATCCTGGTTTTGGATAATGAGGTCAAGAAGTTCTGTGTGGAGATTTTTTTTTTTTCTGTTGTAGTCTTGTTTGTTGTTTTTTCCTCCAGATTCCTTAATGAGAGTTTGCATATGACTTTTGTTTAGAGAGAAGGTGTGAGATTTATGTAGTTACAGATAGATCACAGTGAGATAAGATGTTCCATTTCAAGTCTGGTACTTTGAGAATATTAAAATGAGTGCTGTATCCTGCATTTAAATGCAGTAATATCAGCTGGCTATATGCAATGAAAGTACTACGAAGGAATTTAGAGCTCTGTATAATACATGCCATTTATGTTTCAAACATTAAAAGGCAGGAGCAATCAACTATATGATCTTTTGAATAAAATATGTAGATTAGAAGGTCACTTAGCACTAAGGGGTTGACCATCTGCATTTGACAAGAATTTGACTCCTGTCACTGAAAATGGTACTTAGAATCAGTGTAGTATGACTAATGGAGTTTGGGTTGAAATTTCTAATTGGGACTTTCAAAGCTAGAATAATGTATCCAGGGTGACACAAAAGTAAATTTCTAAATTTGAAGGCATCCTTTAAGTCTGCAAGATTGATTGGCAGAGCACATGAGAGGGGAGGATTTTTATCCAAGTGGCTGTAATGTGAATATGGGGTTCTGTATTTGTTCTCAAAATGATGTGTATTAACTCATATTACATTTTTTAATTAATCAGTGATCATACCTCTAGTGATTTAAGAATTCCATTCTTTAGAATTGCTACAAGTATTACAGTTTTCAGATTACTACTCTGCTGTACGTGTGAATCCATCTAAAAAGGAGCAGTATCTTTCTGTTTCTCTGCGCGATTATTTTGCCCAAAAAAGCTTTTTTTTTTTTTTTTTTTTAAATAGCACAAAAGCTGTAATTGGCATGCTTTGTAAGGAAGTGTCAATGTGCAAGAGAGTGGAGATCACTAAGAATTCTTTTACGGTTCTTTCCCCTTTGCACCACCGCCTCCTCAGCAGGGTCACTGAGATCACTAGCTTTTCTTGAAATGGCCATTTTCACTGGCAGGTGCATTATACCCTGTATTTTCAGATTGTTTTTCCATTCTGAATGTTTGGCAGGTTGATTGCTCTGGCTGCATTGATGGAGAAAGGGCTGACAAATGCGGTTGGGCTGGCTGAAAAGACAGTGATTACTGTTTTCCTTTGTGGCTGATTGAGGCCCTTGAAAGGAAAGATTTTAACCTTCACCGTTTGGTTCAAAAGTATGAGCATATATTGAAATCATTCATGCCATTTATCCTAGTTCTGTAAACTTGTCAGAACGTAAAAATCGCTCAATTTCAAGTCACATAGGATTGGCATACGTCATTATCATTTTGATTAAGTTGGAGTTTGTATTATTGTGTGCATTATACGGTGTCATTTAAAGCTTTCTTTCCTGCAGGTACAGTTATATTTTTATTGCCTATACTATGGCGTTAGAAAGATTTTCAGACCTCTTTAAACCTATCACTGTGTGTGGTTTGGCAGCTGGTATGGCCTACAAGCTGTATTTTGTTTGCAGGGTAAAGGCTTGTCTGTAGACCTCCTGGAGTGCTGGTAATTGCACAGGCTTGCCATTGGGGAAAGACATGATTGGAAGCAGTGAGGCAGAAAAATGTTGTGCCATCCCATTGCCACCTTCTAGCAGAAAGACAATCCTAGCAGTACCATCTGGTTGTTGCGATCTAGTCAGCTGGCCTGGCTGCTGGGACCATGGTTTGGCAGCTGGTTCCCATCCCTTGACCACCTTTTTTTTTTTTTTTTTTTTTCCCTTCCTCTTTTCTCTTTTTGTGTGTGTGCATGTAGATTTTTTTCCATTTTTTTGTTGTTAGATAACTTTGAACATGGGTCAGAGAGATGGCTGCAACAAACAAGTCTACTGCCTGTTGAATTGACTGTCTCATTACTTGTGATGTCGCCTGCCGTTCCCTTATAAACAGATGACATAGCTGTTTAATCAATAAAAACAGTCTTTCCAGAAGCTTATTCTAGAAGGTGAATAAAGAAACACCAGGTAATGCGTATGCTGCAATGCTAAGTAATTTAAAGTTATTTTCTGGTTTACAGTATTCAAAGAAGAAAAATGTAGAAGTGCAGGAAGTGCCGTAAACCTTGTCAGTACTCCTGAACATTAACATTTTATGCTATTCATTGCAATTAGGGAAAACGTGCTTTCCTGTAAAGTTCTCATTGCCAAACATGGTACAGATAATGAGACTTGCATTTAGAATGACAGGAAAAAAAAATCTCCCTGCTATTATCTTTAGCAAAATTTGACTCTCAGAATAGCAACCTGAAAGCTAATGTAAGCCATCTTCATGCCATGTGAAGACCCATTAGACTCTGATGGTTTCAGATCACAAGTAAGCAGCTGCTCTGTAGACTATTTTAGACATTTGATTTTTCTTGGTCTGCAGCATTAATGTGTCAGTATGTTACACAGAACATGCATCTACCACATAGGTTTGTGTGGAATCATAAATGCTTATAAGAGATTTCCACCCTAGATTCTTTGCATTTTCTTTTGCCTTTTTCCAGCTTATAGAACTACATCATTTAGTGCAACTAAAATCCAGGGGTAGACAGCGTTGTGATGATCTTCTGGTTTGAAATAATGTTATATTTGTAAAATGTAGTCCCCAGGATAACAATTTTAAGCTAAATGGGACCAGTTTGCATCAGCATATTTGAGATTCATATGGAATCTTAAGTGTTCCTCTTCAAAAACATTGATAGTCTCACCATAATGTTTCTCCCTAGATGAGGAAGATGAAGATGATGTAGTTGCACCAAAACTGTCAGTTGAACCCGAGGAAGAAAAAACATTAAAAAAAGAGGAGGAGGAAGAAGGTACAGTTCACCTCAAGACATTCTGAGTCTGCTGTAAAGAAAGGCATCAATAAATTTTTAACTTCTTTGCATTAAGTTGAAGTTAATTTGATTTACAGTTTAACAGTCAGCTAGCAAAATAGAAAATGTAAAAATGTATTTAAAATCTGTGGATGTTGGGAAAGAAATTTTCCAACATCATGAAAAATACTCTGGTTTTCCTTCTTGGAAAGAACTGGCGAATATATACAGTCCAGAGAATATATGTATAATTCTTTTCCAGCTGCCCCTCATGAACTTACGGAAGAGGAAAAACAACAAATTTTGCATTCTGAAGAATTTTTAAGTTTCTTTGACCACTCCACAAGGATTGTGGAAAGAGCCCTTTCTGAACAAATCAACATTTTCTTTGACTACAGTGGAAGAGACTTAGAAGACAAAGAAGGGTAATGTGAATGCTGAATACTTTACTGTGAATGTGGAGTTCTTGTAATTGAAAAAGTGATCTAAGATTAATATCTGCTATTTGCCTTTATAGAGAGATTCAAGCAGGAGCAAAGCTGTCCTTAAATAGGCAATTTTTTGATGAACGTTGGTCAAAGCATCGTGTTGTCAGTTGTTTGGACTGGTCATCTCAGGTAAAAAATAATGCTTACATTAAGCAGTTACCTTACTAAACTCTTCTAGGTCTATGTGCTTGACCCTTCTATAAGTAATCGATGCTGGCTGTATTTCTAGATTTGTTCCTTACATAGTCCATAGTTTCCAAAAGGTAAACAGAGCTCTTAATCTTTTGTGAAAAGCAGCAAAAAATTTTGTATTGTGAAGAAAATCTCTGGCATATTGTTTAAAGAAAAAAAATTCACTCAAAAGTACTGGGTTTTACATTTAAAAGTAAGTTCCCATGGAAGATGAAACAAGACTGTAATGTGTGTGTTAGTGCTGTTCTGAGCCGAGTTGGAAACAATTAGTTGTAACTGAATTTCATATTCATCATGTATTGAGTACAGAGGCCTTTGGGTTTTGGTGGGTTTTTTAACCCTACTTTGCTCAAAGAAAACAAATTCTAGGATTGTCTGGACCATTAGCTAATCATCTTGCTTACTTTGAGTCTTTTTCACTTTTTGTACAGTACCCAGAATTACTTGTAGCCTCTTACAACAACAATGAAGATGCACCTCATGAGCCTGATGGGGTGGCCCTTGTATGGAATATGAAGTACAAGAAAACTACCCCAGAGTATGTCTTTCACTGCCAGGTATGATTCCGTCATGGGAGGCTTAAGATTTTACGTTGATGAACGTGGACAAGTACCTCCTTTATGCTTGTGAACATAATGATTTCACTGGGCTGGCATTCACTTTTAACCACATGTATTTGCAAACAAATATTGATAGCTAGAGATTTCAGTTTAGAAACATTGTTTCAGAATTTCTGACATCAGTCAGAACTGCTGACATTCAGAATTCAGTCTTGTTTGAGAACACATTTCCTTATTTTAATGTATTTAAAAACAGACCAACCTTCTTGTGTAACAGTTGAACCACACAGGAGGTTTGTATGAAAAGGGGTTGAGTGGGATTGTATACTAACAGAGCTTAGTTCACTGAATAAAATGAAGATGGCCTCAGGAGATGGAGCAAGGATGAAAACTAGAAACGTGTGTCAAGAAAAAGGCAGATGGAAGTTTTCTAGCAGTTTCCTGAAAGACAAAAACATGCAAATACCTTCCATTATGCCAAGCCTGGGATAGCTGCTTTGTTTTCAAAATACTGTAATTCTGGAAGATGACAGTTGAATCAAAATTTAATCTGTTGTTGAGGTTACTGTCAAAGCCCAGTTTGCAAAAGTAACTTTTTTGTATCAAAACAGATTTGTACATTCTCTAAGAAAATGACCACAGAATGTGGCAACATGTTATCAAAATCTTTTGCATTACTGGGCCTTCCCTTGTTAAATTATGCTAGGAAGAATACAAATATATACATATGAAAGAATAGAGGAGGAAAACTTGATTTTAGAACTACAAGTTAAAAGGCTAGAGGTTCACAAAGGGTTTGTGAATCATTAAGTAATTGAACGGTGAAATAGTGTATCAATAAATCTAGGCAAAGAGCTTACTCTGATATTTTGTCCCATTTTCGTTAGTTTTGGACATAGTGTTGTTGAATGATAATGACTTTTTGTGTAATTTGGTGTTTTTTTTTCCTTTCAGTCAGCAGTGATGTCAGCTACATTTGCAAAATTTCATCCCAATCTGGTGGTTGGTGGCACGTACTCAGGCCAAATAGTGCTATGGGATAATCGCAGCAATAAGAGAACCCCAGTGCAGAGAACTCCACTTTCAGCTGCTGCTCACACGGTAGGGGTTGAAATATCTTCAAGGACTGTTCCCTGCCGAGATGTATTTAACCTCTAGGAAACTCCATCCAGTGCGCTTGATTGATAATGCTTAAATGTTTATGTCCATATTTTGCCAATGCTATCGCTGAGGAACCAGGCTATTGATAAAAATCAGTGTCAGAAAACAAGTTTGGGTTTTATAGGGGAGTATTCTTCTTACCATACTGTGATCAATCCTTTATGCTTTGTTAGATGGCAAAGTTGTATATTTTACTGTATATTAATTATACCAGCATTGGTTGTCATTTGGAAGTTCTTTTTTCTGATAGTACTTTACATTTTTTAGCACCCAGTGTACTGTGTAAATGTTGTTGGGACCCAGAATGCTCATAATTTGATTAGTATCTCAACTGATGGCAAAATATGCGCTTGGAGTCTGGACATGCTTTCACAACCACAGGTAAGGTAACTTTGGATATCTGTCGTATATATTCCAGATTAATATTTTTTTTAAAACTTAATGAATCTAAAAAGTATTAATAAACATTTTCCCAACACAGAGTTATACTTAAGGTAGCTTGATAAGTATTTATTTCCAGAGCAGTGGAATCAAATATTGTCTGCTGATCCTTTTGTATGTTTTTGTTGCACTTGTTAAAATCGTGTTCACCACTAACACAAGAAATAACTTTCTACTCCTGCCCAATTCTCTACAAGTAAAATTTTTTTTCTTTAAATCTCATATTGAGGAATCTAAATTATTTTGTAGATTTTAATATTTCAGATTTTTTTTTTTTAAAGTAAGCTCCTAATATTTTCATTATAGGATAGCATGGAGCTGGTTCACAAGCAGTCCAAGGCTGTGGCTGTTACCTGCATGTCCTTCCCTATTGGAGATGTCAACAACTTTGTTGTTGGCAGTGAAGAAGGCTCAGTGTACACTGCATGCCGTCATGGCAGGTGAATATAAACTTTAATTATTCAAAGGAAATAAAAATAAAGGATGTGTCCCCGCATGCTTTACACCGCGGAAATTATTTATAGTGCATATTTATTTGCTTGTCTTGAAGGAGTTCAGAATAGCTGTATATGAATTCCAGTATGTGCTTTTTCTCGAGTAGGAGCTTCATTAAAACCGGAAGAATTTGGAATACTGAATTAGTACTGCCTTCAGTGATTAAGAGTTGTTTGTGTTCATGAGGTCACCGAGGTTTTATTCATTTGAATTGTAGCAGAACATCCAAACTTTGTATTGGTTCTGTAGATAATTGTACAGTACCATCACGCACAAATCTCAAATTGGCCAGCTTTTCTCCTGCTGTTCAATCTATTCTGAAATTGTCTGACTGTATCTTATCAATTGCTTTCTTATCTATAATGGAGTGTCCCGTTTTCATCTCAAATACACCTCATCCTTGCTGCACAGCTTTTTGGTTCCAAAATACCCAAAATTGTATCACTTCTGTGTAACATCCTTCCCATCTGTTCCCCCCTTTTTCATGGCTCCTGAGAGGAGGCTATTAGGGATATATTGTTACTGTTTTATGTCTGAACCCTGTGTCCATAAGACAACTTCTCTTGAGTCAGTGGGAGTTTTGTGCTCATTCCTGAGGAGTGGATTTTGTTCTTTTTATGAACAGAAGTTTTAGCTATTGCTTGGAGAACAGTGTCATGAAATGTGTGGACTGCTACCTGCTGAATGAGTCTTTTCTCCCTGTGGTACGTTTTGGCATTTAAGGCTAGTAGAAAATGGATGTTGAAGTTAAGGTCTGTATTCAAGCCTGGTCTTCTGTGATCCTGTTGTGATGAAGCCTTATGCAGTGGAGTGACATCCATACAAAGAAGCAAAATCTCTTTGTGGCTATATTTAAGTTGTATTTCAGCGCTGTCTCGGTCTGCAGATGTACAGTTTCCAAATAAATTAACCTTGGTTATATATTCTAAAACAGCAAAGCTGGAATCAGTGAGATGTTTGAAGGACACCAGGGACCAATCACAGGTATCAACTGCCATGCAGCAGTTGGACCTGTAGACTTCTCACATCTTTTTGTCACCTCTTCTTTTGACTGGACAGTAAAGCTTTGGACAACTAAGGTAACTTAACCAAATAGTTTGGCAGTTTTCTTCGTAGTCCTTGACACAAGGGGGTGCTATAATGTAAGCAACTTAAGAAACTTCAGGTTCCCTAGCAGCAGTCCTGCGAAGATGAGACGGCTGATGAAGAACTGCAGTTAACAACATAAACTTAGCTTTCAGACTGTACATCATTTGTATATTTCTGATCCATTCTGTTCATCCTTTTGCCCTTTATTATCAAGTATTACAGTGGAATCAAATGTAAATCATCTTGTAAAAACAGTTACTTCGTATTATGCATAAAACAAATGTTTTGCTACAATTTTGTGGAGGACTAAGGGACAGCACCAGAAGTGATGTCAGTTAAACTCGAGTGAGGATCACAACTGATGTATCTATCCAATTTCCATTGCCAGAATTACCTTTCTGTATTAGTCTGATGCCCCAAAGAATGCTAAGCAGAGAAAGCAGAGTTCGAATCTGCCAGTAACAGTCTGAAGTGCTGTCACTGAATTATCACTGGCTCGATTTACAAGATTCTTAATGCTTTAAATGTACAATCTCTTACAATATTGGCTTGCAGCCAGCAAAAAGGCTGCATGCTTTGAAAGGCATCCCTTTAATAATAGCATTAATTTTTTGCTTCTCTTTAGAGAGGCATTTTTAAAAGTTAGTCAAAACATGAATGCTTTTTTGAGCTATTGCTGATAATGCTTTTCAGCTATTGTGTAGTTTGCTTTGCCTTCTAGCTTTATAATTTTGAAGTGCAGAGCTTGAGTATTGCATTGTTGTCTTTGCTTTTTTCAGAATAACAAACCTCTCTACTCCTTTGAAGACAATTCAGATTATGTTTATGATGTGATGTGGTCTCCAACTCACCCTGCCTTGTTTGCTTGTGTGGATGGGATGGGTAGGCTTGACCTGTGGAATCTCAACAGTGATACTGAGGTGAGACAGTCAGGATAACCATCAAACATAGCTGAAGAAGTGTTTTTATGCTTCAGAAAAAAAGCATTTTGGTTTGGTTTTGTTGTTGTTCTTAATTATTCTGCAGTTCCTATAGTTTCTATATGTTGGCTATCAAATCTCTTACCCACACCACTGTTGTTCCTATTCCCCTGTTACTATTGCCGCAGTAATGCTGCAGTGAAATTGTAATTTGTTTCTAAACTTAGAGAAGTGAATGTTTGGGTTTTGTGGTGCAAGTTATAAAATTAATTATAGAGTAAATCTTTTCTGACACTTAAATTTGTTGGAGGTAGGTGAGAGCAAGAACTTGACAGATATCTGGTACTTAAATTTCATCTTCTTAAAGATGCATATAGAAGAGCAAGCGGTTTTGTAGGGCCGCATGCCAGCCCATGGAATCAAATTGGAATTACCCAGCTCTAGCCTTGGACAGCACTGACCTGCCAAAGCAGCTATCTCACCCCTGCCTGCTGTCATAATCTTTGCTGAGATCCCAGGGCTTCTCCTTGCTGCCTGACTGAATGCATGCCTGTGCCTCCTGTCTCATGACCAGTGCAGATGTGCCTCTTGATAGAGGATGTTTGTACTCCAGCCAAGGGACAGAAGATGGTGTTTTGGCCATGTCACTGGTGACAGCTTAAGGCCTCTGAGAGTCTGAGATCTGTGTACTTGGCATCTGTTGAAATGTTGGGTGTTTCCCTGGATGCAGCACTGAGGGACTAGGTGTGTTCTGTAATCTGTGGCTTATGGAATCCTCATGCATTTTTAACAGTGTGTTTTAAATGGATACAGGTGCCAACTGCAAGCGTTACTGTGGAGGGCAATCCTGCTCTGAACCGTGTGAGATGGACACATTCTGGGAGAGAGATTGCTGTAGGTGATTCAGAGGGACAAATAGTTATATATGATGTGGGAGAGGTACGTATACCATGTAGTGTGCAAAGCACATTACAAAATGCTCGAGTTTCTTTCACTTTTCTTTAGCATCTTGCTTTTAACTTTTTTCCCATGATTAAAAGAATAAGGTTTATTTTTTATCATCAAACTAATGTTTCCTTTTTGTGTGTATTTCAGGCATTCTTGCGTAACTTTTTAGTATGCTATCTGGCAGGCAATGAAAAAGTAAAAACATTACTGTATGGCTGGTGAAAGATGATGAAAGAATCAATGGGTTTGTTTGTAGAGATTTTTCTCTAACTGTGGCACATCTGAATTCTGACCATAGCTTGGAAAGTATCGAACAAATGAACTTTGCAGTGAAACAGCCTTAACTTGGTTCGCACAGGGAAGCTGTTGTTACTGCAAGTATGTGTGCTGCAGTAGCATGTAACCGATTGGAGGAGGCTGTGGCATTAGTATTGCCCTTTGGAGGCAGTCTCGGAGGAGACCTAGCACGCAGGCTCGTGGCAGTGCCGTTACGTACTTAAGCAGAACGTGAGAATCCTGTATTTCTTTCAGTAAAGCTTTTGATGTTCAGCCTATCTTAAAAGTTGCATTAAATAAAGGTAAGCTTTTCTTTCAGAACCTCTTCTGAACATGAAGCACGTGCTGTTCAAAACGAGCTGGTTTTGGTTATCAGTGTGTTTAAGTCACGTTCTCTCTCAACAGCAAATCGCCGTTCCTCGCAGTGATGAGTGGACTCGGTTCGGTCGAACGCTGGCAGAAATAAATGCGAACAGAGCTGATGCGGAAGAGGAAGCTGCGACCCGCATACCGGCGTAGATCTTCAGAATGAGCAGCAGTGGTAGACTTGTGAAAGATTAAAAACTTAAGCATGTGTCAGTTCAAATAATAGCTTAAGGGAGGAATATATGGATTCAACTATGGACTTTGAAAACGTATTAAGATTGCTGAAAACCCAATCTTGCGTTGTCTTTTTTTATATATAAATTACAAGCACATTATTAGGTTTGTGTAACTTTAATACAGTTGACTTTGCAAGGAACTTCATTTGCTGAAACACTAATCTGGTGTAAATTTGCTATTGGGTTTCAGAAATTTTTCACTTTGCAACAGTACCTGTTTCTGACAAGTAAAAATTCTGTTTCTAAACTAAACTTTCTATATTACACAGACTAATCTTCTTTAGGTAGTAAAGCTCTAAAGCATTCTTTAATCTGAACTCTTGAAATTACCCATGGATATGCATGCATATGTTCCCAAGTAAGTTTCATTGTTTATATATAGGTAAGCCTCAGGCTCTGGTAGTGGGTAATATATGTGGATAAAAATTTGTCTGTAGTTACAAATTTATCTGATAATTTGACCTGAATTAGTGAAATACATATTTAATACTAAGTTCTTATGTTTGAATTGGTGCATTAAAAGGTGAAACTGATTCACAAATACTGTATGAGCACTTGTCAGCTGCCCTGTCCCCTAATCTGTGTCCCTTCAGTAGTTTGAGAGTACAAAGTTCCTGGGAGCGGCTGCTTTCATTTTACTACACAAAACAGAGTTGTTTTCTACCCCCAGCCTCCACTTCCTATGATGGCAATTAGATAAAAGGAAAAAGGCCACTTTCCAAAGGATAAGGAACTAGACTTTGACTTATTTTCTATACTGTGATGACCTCCAGTCCATTAACAACTGACTTACTACTAATTTTCCATATTAAGTTACAAGATGTTTTCATTGCTTTTTTAACATTTTTATTAAAACAAAACCTTTCAAACTTGAAAGAGAATGGTTGGAATTTCTGTTAAAGATTAATTCTTTTGAATGTATCTTTTTTAGGATATTATAATGTTTCCCATCAAGACTGATTTTGTGTTGGGCAGAGGTTGTGTTGTTTGGTTCTTTTTTTCTAGTTAATATTCTGACTTTTACGAATTAGGCACTAGACCAGTATTGATGCCTTTAATTTAGGGCTCCAGGTTTGTTTCTTGTATTCTTGATCTGCTACAAGCTTACTGTTTTGTCAGAAGAGCTGGTTTATATGCTTAGGAGTAGGGGAGAGAGCCATATTCCTTCATCAGCTTTATGTCAAGTATTCCTGTTTCTTCATTGTTTGTGGTTTAAGGTTTGGGGTTTTTTTTTTCCTGTTTCTCCCTATCTCAGTTCTGTTATGAGCAGCTCAGAGACACTGGCAGCAGTAACATCAGTTCTGTCTTCAGGAGGTTTTCTTTTCCAATGAGTTTGAAAGTGAAATGTATGTAGGCTTCTACTGTTGTTGGGTTGTCAGAAGTTACCCCCCCCCCTTCCACGTGAAGTCATGCTGCTCAGTTTGACACTTAGCTGGTGTTGTGATGAAAACGTGCAAGGTATCTGTGCAGTGGAGAAATGAGAACCATATAACAAACGGGCACATCGTGTGATGATTTTTCAGCCTTTGGGCACAAGAATTCTTAATGAGCAGAATGTTCTGTTGTCTTGATGGTTTTTGGGGTGGTTTTGGTTGGCTTCTGTAGGTTTTTGTTAGGATTTTGTTTTTAATGAGATTGTTACTTCTCAGTTAAGTTCTTCAGATTTTCAGAAAAGTTCTTAGATTTTCAGAGATCCAGTAGATAAGGCTTTCTTTCAGTGGACTGTGGCATATACCATATGACCTAATGTTTAAGTTTTACATATGTTCAACATTAATTTTCAACAGAACTATGCCATATTCATTCCTCCTTCACAAAACAGGTTAAAAATGTTCTGAAACCCTTCCCTGCAACACTGAGAGACCAGTAGTGATGCTAGATACTGTAAAGGATCACCCTGAGAGCCACACTGTCCAGTTTTGGAGCTGTGAGAAATACAAATGCTATCTTGCATTGTAAGTCTCCTAAGGCCTTGATCAAGTCAGTCAACAAGCTGTGACTTAAATTAAATGCCAGTGGGTACCCACCATTTTTGTAATCTATTTAGGAAAGTACAGAACAAAATACACAAATACAGGAGAGAGTTCCTGGGAAGCCTGCTCTAGAAAACGGCACAGAACAGGTAATTCTTTAAGCAGAAAAGAACGTAATAAAGACAAGCAGCTTTCTCATGGGGCTATAGCTGTGCCTGTTGCAGAATATGACAGAACTCCCAAGTTCAGTGCATTGTAACCTCTAGCTCACTAAGTATTATTCAGCAGCAAAAGATTTTACATCTTGATTTGAGGCTGGAACTGAAGGAGGGCTTGTCTGTGTTTGTAGTGTTCAATTTTTTAAAAAGCCATTTCTTCTTAAGCTGCCTAAAACTTTTTCTAGTGGCCTGTTGTCACTTGAGTAAAAAAATAAGTTTATACCCCTGGGGAATACACTGTACTCCAGGATGTTTAATCTTGAAAGAAACACATAAAACTAAAGATGGGAGGTTGTTATACTTCAGTAAGCAAGGCTGGAAACCCTCTTCTGTCTGTATGGGTAGCAGAACCACTTTTCCTCTAGGACTGTAGAAATCTAGACTCCCCTATTTCCTCTCACATTTTTGAGTTCAAAAATTACACCAGATAAACTTTGGGCAGACATTAAGTGAGCAATAGTTCAAGCTTTTCCTTTCTCCTCTCCTTTTACTTAGCATTCCATTCAACTGGAAGTCTAAACAGGTTTGCATATAACAAGAATATAAAAATAAGGTGGTGTGTTTGTTTGTTTGTTTTTTTTCCCCAGAATAACCTAATATTTCAATAGTAAACCAATCTGGAAAAAGAGTGCTTTTTTTTTTTTCTTTATAAAAAAGTTTTCAATTCTAGGAAAACAGCACTCTTGAGTAATAAAACCTGTAAAAATTGAGTATTGCATTGAGAATTCATTGTTTTAAATATGCTACCATAGAGGTAAGATCTATTACACATTTACTAGTACCATGTATTTTGAGGGAATTCCTTGTTACAAAGTTGTGCTGCAAAATAAAATACTGCATGTGCTCATTTAATAATCACTGTGTTCTTTTACACCTACAGCAGAAGTATTAACATGCTGTGTGCTGGCTTGTAACTAGCAGTGAAATTCACTCCTTCAGAGGCTGTGTCCTGAACTGTACATTCATTAAATGGGTGTATCTGATCTTTACATTCTAATCTGTGATCCATAATCTGTGGGGGAAAAAAAAAAATTTGCACTGGACAGCTTTTCTAGAAATAGAAGGAAGTGAAGGGACTTAAGTGTTTTGGAATATTTTATTGTCACGATTGTTAACAAAACACCTTCAAAACATTCTGTACATTTCAAACTATTTTGAACTGCACTACCCATTTATATAAATGTACGTATATAGATGCCATGATGTCTCTGTACAAAGATGTACAATATGTACAGTAACATTAAACGCAAGCTGTGCAAGGCAAAGTCTAGGCTACAGATTCATGCCACTGGTTAAAACAAGGCACAGAACCACAGCTTCAATCAGTTCCTTGTGTGCAAATAAACAAATAAATGCAGGTATGTGTTAATATTAGAAAGAAGTAATTAGATTGGCAAACTCAGTTCAGCTAGAACAACATGCAGCTGACTGGAAAAAACACAGTACTACTGTTGTGAATTTTTTCCACTGCATCGCTTTGTTAGGCTGAAACATCTGTTCAGGATTCAGCTGCTACTTTTTGGTTGAGCTGAGGTGATGCCAGAAGATCGAAACTTTGGAAGATATAAACCAAATTTATTTTCTATACCAGCAAATGTAGCTGTAGCAAGTCTGTATCCACCTATGTGCTCAGGGTTAGCAGAAGGAAGATCGGAAATAGGAGTTTTTGGGGTAGGTTCTGATCCAGAAGGTTTGCTGTTTGAAGAAATAAAAAAAAAAAAAAAGCCTTTCCTTTATTTAAAGTGTTTTCTTAAGCCTGAATAACTTCACAAAATTTAGACTAAATACTTAAGGCTTTTGTCTGAGGATGGAAGACTGTTAAAGCTGACCTTAATTAATTCATTTCTACAGTCAAGTAAAGTTGAGTTCAGACCACTACTTAACAGGAAATCAAGGCCAAAAAGTTGTTTTTTTTTTTTTTTTTTTACTGATAGATTCGTAAGTTCTTTTAACTTTTGGTGACATCTGCAAAATGGACAAAATATCTTGCTATAATAAAAATACAAATTTTCTGTATTTGTATTAAAATAAATATGAAATGGCTCTTTATCTCCGTGTCTGTTTAGAAGTAGCATGCAGGTTTCTCTCAGGTCTATTAAGGGGCAGGGGGGGAGTTTTTGCAGGTCCTCAAAGTCACCAAGTTTAAGTGGTCCCATGCATGAAAACTTTGTTTGTTGTTTTGTTTCTTTTTTTCAACTTGGCAGGGTTTTTCATGCAAGCTAAAAAGCAAGTATTTGACTTACAGGCCTCCAAAATCGACATATAACCATCTCTGCAGAAGTTCGTAAGTGACCAGAGTAACACCAAACTGGGGTGAAGATCTGAACACACGAGCTGTTAAATATTACAAAGAAAATAATTTCTCAGGAGAGAAGCTTAATATTTTTAGCAAGATGTTACATTTTTCAGAATTGGACCTTGTAAACACTTGTAAATAGTTCGAGTCCTTAACAAAGGAAGTGCTAATGTGCAGATTCGGAGTCAGCCCTAACATTCAGAGTGCATTTCTCACCTCCAGCTCCCTTCCAAAAAGCTGAAGGGCCTTCTTCCCTTAGAATCTTTCTAAAGCAGTCAATAACTCCACTGTATGTTGTCTGACCAGCGCGAGCTGCCACTTGCAGTCTTGTCTTGATGACATCAGCAGGGGTTACCAAAGAAGCAGCAGGCACACCTTTTAGAGGAAAACCACATTTAATTTGCACACAGAATCTTGTAAAAGATAAAACGCTTCTAACTGAAAAATACAACTGCAAACTTTAGTATTTTTTGCAAGGCTTAGACATTACTAAAAATGCAAGTTCTTACACTTGATGCTAATATAAACTTGTGCTTGGTATAATTGATTTTAGTTTCTTCTAAATTTAAAGGCTATATATCACAGATAGTAATGAAAATAATAACTTGGCAATTCTCTCAATATCTAATAGTCTATCATTAATGCTAGTTTCAAAAAGATAAAAAGAGGCAACTTTTAAACTCACATATATGCTATATAAGAGATACCCATGACAAAAATCAGTTGTGCAACCTTTGCTGTATTTTCTAATATTCTACAGTGTATTTTGCAAATTACATAGATGATTGATTTAGGAACTTGAATCGTACACATCCATTTGTTAAAAGTGTTAATAAGAAAATGATTACTTAAAACACCTGTTCTACAGAAATAGGTCTGTACTGCTGTTTGTACTCTTCTGTAGGAGAATAGATGCTGCTTACTTCAATTGGCAAGCCATAAAAAGACTGAGGACAATAAGGGTGTTTTATTACAAGTCTGCTTAGTACCAGCAGCATGATATTAGTCAACAGTGATGGAAGAGCAAATCTCCACTTCCAAGGCACCACTCTCAGGTTTCTAGTCAAAGGAAAGGAGAACGTTTTAGGAAATATGCTCCACAGTATCTAACTGCGTTACCTGAGGTATTTCTGAATACTTCTGAATACTGTAAAAATGCCATCCTCCTTAAAAAGAGGAACCATCTTCTGACTTGGAATTTTGAATATTATTTTGACTTCCATTGAATTTTTACAATTGGTTAATATTAAGAATCTAACAGGTCCCTGTTTGGGTATGTGATCATAAACTAAAGTGTCGCTGTTCACTTCAGGAGGTTTTAAAGGAAAACAGAAGCAATGTAGTTAAGTACAAGCATGCACTTATAGCAACTATATGCAGATTCTCCTTTACAGGCAGGTAGGTTCAGAGTGTGTTCTTCCCTGCTGTGCATGCATAACAGGAATAGATAGAGCAACTGGGATTTTGAAACTAGCAATTCAGAAAGGCAGATTCCTGTACACGTCATAAAACTAGGCCTAGAAGATGTACACACACTTTTAATAAGGGTTTTTCATGTACTACAAGTGATCCAGAAACACTAATCAAACCAATAAAAAGAAGCTGTTAAGTTGGCAATCTAAAAACCAATGAGTCTTTAGATGAGACACAAATTAAATAATAATATTGATACATGCTTCTGTGAGTACAAGAAGCAAAATAATTTTCCATCTCTGGCAGCTCTGCATTGCTTGAGATTAAGCAGGGCTACAAATGTGTTGCTAGTTTCCTAGCTGGTCTCTCCCTTCCCTTCCCTCTGGCCCAAGAAACATACCAACAAAGTGCAGGTGTAACCAAGCTCTGTATCAAGTCCAGCATGAGGAAATGGCTCTTTTACACACAGATGGCTCATGGCTGGCATGTATATATAGTGATTCCTTACAACTGGAACAAGTATCAAAGCGTTTGTTCAGCCCGGTCTCTAAACTGCAGGGATTCCAACACTGAATTGTTTGTGACTGAGAGGCTGCAGGTAACTGGTTTTCATCCTAGTGATCTAATCCTTGGCAGGGCAGGATTTGGCCATCTGTATCTGCATTTTTTAATATCCCCCCACTACAGTTCCAACATCTAGCATTTTTATACCACTTGCCATTTAGTAAAAAACAACTTTTTAATCACAGCCATATATTCTCTTTATACCAAAAGTTTTTGAGAAGCCTTAAAATATTTTAGATTTCAGATCAGGTTACTTTAACTTAAGCTTCTCTACAAACTAATGCCCTATTTTTAGCACTTACATTTGAAAGTTTCTTCTCAGTTATTCAGGAATCCAAACTAGATAAGTAATTTTCTTCTTAGCTCTTATGATCTCTCATTTTATCTTCATCAAAGATTCAAATTAGCCTTCAACTCTGAGAGCACAGTAACAAGTAAAACCCCATTGAGACACACAGATCAAATTTGACTACAAGCTGCTGAGCTCCATTATGCTGTTTATCCACATTATGCAAATGTAATTAGCTCTCATCAAAATTACATCGCCTCCCACTAAGGATAACAGTGATCAAATTCAGATTAAATCAGATACAATGGTACAGTATCCTTCCTTTATATGGGGCTACTGAATGAATATTAAGTATTACTCACTAAAAGAAAAAAAAACAAAAACCAAAACGTCCATAAAGCATTCTGCAAAATTACCTGCAATGGCTCCAGCTAAAAGGAGATTAAGCCCTCCCACATGGCCATTTTCATCAGCAAGCATCAGTTTACTATGAGCATAAACAGGAAAGTAGATGGCAGAAAAGGGAATGTCTCTGAGGAAACATGCTTTGGCACCCTGTCACACAGAAAAGAGACACAATAAAAATAAATTTTGTAAATAAGGTTAAAATTGAAACATCCAGCAAGCAGCCTGAGCCCAAGAAGTACTCTTTTGACCTACTAGGTAAACAACACAGAAAATAAAATGTCTCAGGAAACAGAAGATGTAGAATTGAACTTGAAAAAAAGAATAAAGCACACCTAAAGTAAGTTTCCAGAAATGAGGAAGATTGAAGGTTCCTGTCTAATTTCTGTCAGCAGTATGTGACATCAATCCTGACATCAGCACCTAGGATGAATACCTTTTACATAGGATGTGTCCAAACACAATGAGGAATATGACCAAGGCTGTCCTTAGGTCTTGCTGACAACAACCCACACAGGAAGCATCAAGACAAGTCCTTGCATGCCATTTTTTCCACCAAACACAAAAGCACCACTAAAATCAGTGAGACCTGTAAGACCTCATGCTGATCTCCACCAATCATCATCTGGTCGACTGAAGAAGCTGCACTGGAAGGTCAGCAAAAAGAGGGAAACCAACGCAAAATGGGAGCTGTTTAGCAAGGGGAAGATACAGGAAGACAAAACTAGCAGCCTATGATAATACTGCAAGGAGTAGCTCCTTGTTTGTGGGCAGTATTAATGCCCACAAACTGGCATTAAAATGTTCCTTAACAGAATTTCACATGCTGTAAGAACAGTGGAATACTCATAATAAAACATAGCTAATATTCTGCTTTTAGTAACTTCAGCCATCAGTCTGTCATATACAAAAATAACTCTTTTCTGTATGGACCTCAAATAAGCCCTTATGTGTCAAAAAATCTTATTTGCATACCCTGAAAGTATGCATGTTACAAAAATTCCACTCCTTGCCTGAATACCCAACTGGTATACTCCAAACCAGCAGCCTCCACACAATGGACCGACCTGAGACCAGTCACCAAGGAATTCTATTAACAGACAGCACACATTACAAACCCTACACAGCACATGTGGCTTAGCAGAAGACCCGATAAAAGAAACACCTGTTCCTTCAATTATCTTCACACAGACACTTTATGCTCTAAAATTAGTTCTTGCAGTTACTCACAAACGCTAATGCAATTCTAAAGAACAGCAGAACTTTTAGTAAGCTCAATTAGCTACTGTAAACAGAAATGGTAATTTTCTCCCACATCCCAAACTATCTATGATCTTTTTCAGGTAATGGTCATGAATCTCATCTACCAAATTCAAAACAAAAACTGCCGCTTTAAAAGTGAATTTGCACATTTTTATAGTATTATTGCAGGTCTATGGACAAATAACGCAAAAAAATGTTTTGCAAGTGCACAGCTAATATAACTGCTGAATTTACGTATTACCCCTTGCACTGACAGAGACAGGAAGAAACACTCTTCCTTGTTTAAGAAAACTAATAGCTTCTGCTCCATTACATCTGATCTGTAATGATGGTAGCAAGTATACCTGCAGGGAAGGAATCTGTTCAACTGGCATTCTGCTGAAGTACAGTACAGTGTGGGCTTTTTTTGGTGGAATTTGTAATTGACAAATTCCACCACTTCTTAAAAATCTGAATTCTACTAAACTCCACTGCTGTTTCACTGCTGTCAAATTATAAAGACAAAGAGAATACTCTGCTGCAAAAATAACAATAGAGATAACAGAGAGTCAAAATAAACGTAAGAAAAACACATAGGGAAAGCTCAAGAAAATTCTTACAAAACCCCACCAAATGAAATTATCAGTGCCAGAAGCCAGCAGGTCTGCAATACAGGACTCCCTGTAGCTTGGCATAAAAGCCCAAAGGATAGAATGGGGAAGTATTTTTTCGTATCCCACTGCCATTAATATAGAAGTGGTTTTTCTTCAGTTTTCCACTGTGGGGCTGCCCTGCAGGAAGAGATTGGTTTCAAATTCAAAAGATGTCTTTGTTTTTAACAGGTTTTGTTTCAACAATGTAAAAGTTTAGCATAAAACAATGAAGCCACTCAAAACACAAATACGTACCTTGTAAAGGCCAAGAAGGCCTAAATCTTTTATAACAGAGAGGGCACTGACTCTGGGTCCTGTAGTAATTTCTCCTGCTACCTGCAACCGAATCTTTACAATCTCCAGAGGATTAGTGAAGATGACCTGGGAAGCTCCTGCCTGAAAACCCAAAGAAAAAGAAAGTAAATTACTTTACTAGAGCATGTGGGGACAGGCTGGCTTTTGCAAGGTGCTACTGAGTGCCTTCAATTTTCACTGCATTGGCTGACATTCTCATGTAAAAATATACAAGAAATATTTAATAAAGCACCCTTCTGGAAATGAAAAGCTCCAAATCAGAAACAATACAAACTCAAACATGGGTTTGTACAAAATAAGTTTTTACATTTATATGTTTCTAGTCCACATAGGTGGATTAATTCGGTTTGTCTCTGCTTTTCTCCTTGACGTTACTTTCTGGAAGTCATGGCTGTGTTTGAATGTCTAACAGATATTACATGAAATACTAAACTAAAATAATCATTAGACTTGTGTTATTAGAGTATCAAACATATATAAAGAAAAGCTTATGTTTACTCAGTAATAATCCAATCACCAACACACGTAGACATTATTTGCATTTAGTGGCGATGCTGTTTAAGAGGTAAATTTGCATTTAATGGTGTGGTTTTAAATTATTATAAAAGGTGTTTGGAGTTTTGTTCAGCAGCCTTTAATTGTCCTAAAGGGAAACCAAATACAAAATTTAAATAGGAGGAGTAACGTTTCAAAATATGATACTAGATAGAAACTAGATAGAAGTCATATCTTTCTCTGAGCTGAGCATGACCAATCTTACATACAGGAAATACTCTGTCAGCAGTGCTGAAGGACTGTCTTGCAAACTTCCTAGCAGTAGTGTTGCAGAGCTGCTTCAGATTCTGCCCTTTAACCAAAGACTTTCAAAGAACTGTTTCCAGTTTGAGAGATATTCAATCTGACAGTTCAGTTTCAGAAGCATGTAAATTTATTTAAAATGACATATTTTGATTTCTCCCCCATTTGCTGTAGGTAATACCATCCAATCCAGGAAAAGTGTGTGGGTCATGAAAAAACAGCTAAATTTTACCTTTTTTTTTTTCTTACTTTTTCCTTCTTCCTAAGCCATCTTTCTAATTTAAAAATTAAAACCACTTCCTTAAAATTTACGGCATATATATGGCACTTGAATACAGCCAACTTTAAAAAGCATTTCTTCCATAATCCAAAAGTTCCTCTTAATCCTGATCTATTCCTCCAACCCATCAAATTTTAGTAAAGGAAGAAGATGCAGAACATCTGCACTTAAAGCTTTTTCCACTTCTAAACTGCCCAGGAAGGGAACGCTCTCTGTGATGCTGGAGGTGTCTGTGTACCCTGGACAGCATGCACGGTGTTCTCTGCTAATTGATTCAGAGTTAACGAACGCTAATCCTTTCGGCCTATAGTATGATCTTCCTGTCTCCACCGGCAGGCACAGTAAACTTGAGATTATCCCTGAAGCACATCTTAGAAGTCAGTAACTTGAATTATTCTAGACTTGAGACAAAAGAGCATTGCAAACCTCAACAGCTCTTACTGAGAATAACCATGCACTTGGCAAGTGTCTACAGGATGGGGGATGTGAAGCATCAAAAGCTCCACTGACCAAGCATCTGATACATCACTGAACCTTTACTGAGCACACTGGCACCCTTTTATTGCAAGCCTTGTTTATTACTTCACTCAATATTGACATTTAAAATCATGTCTGTTATGGCTTCACTAGAGCACCTTGACCCAAACAGTGGGTCAACCCCCGATTTTGATTATTTCCACTGTCGTAGTGGCTGTCTTTAATACTTCCCACTCAAATAATCATTCTAGGTTGTTAATCTTTGTTTTATTCCCTCACTTCTTCACCTTTCTGAAAGAAACTCAAAGCCTACATTTTTATGGACATTTACTGTAACCATCAGGAAGATCACCAGAACTCCCAGACCAGCCAAACTGATCCCATCTTCTCTGTTCTTTGGAATTCCTATACTGTGTTTACTCAGTTACCTAAAACCAGTCATGGCCAAAGCCATTCTTCAGACTCTCTTTATTTATCTCACCGGTTCCTTCTCAGCTCATACACAACCATACATGCTAGACGAAATGGCTGTCCTGCTAGGCAAAGTTCCAATCTAAATAAAATTTACAAATTTCACATCTGACAAGTTCTGTTAAACAACAACCACTTTTTTTGTTCGTATCGCATTAAATGGAAAACCAGTTTCAAATTTTTATAATTTCCTTATATAATTTCAAAAATTATGCAGTATGTTCTTACTACATAATAAAATACACCACATAAAAAATTAAGGCAGCTTTAAATGTAGACACTAAGCTAGAAATTCACTCCTTCTATACAATTACTAGGTACCTGCCTATTAAATACGCATTCTTCGTTTACACATGTATGTGAAATTCCATTTTTTTATTTTTAATGTTCTAAATTACCACATCCTGCAGAGAAGCCAAAATAACTCTTCCTGTTTGCCTAACACCCACCACAGAAATACAAATAGCTCAATTCCTAAACATCTCTATTTTCTACCCTGAATTCAATCTTCCCGCAATTAACATTCTCCTCTCCTAGGTGCCTAGCTGCCTGCCTTTCTCTTAAATCAGCAACAGCCCTCTTGTGATACAGAAGTGAAGACTATAAACACAACACATTTAAATAATTTAGTAGCTATAATAATTATATATACAACGTTACAGATTGTATATAGTTAATACAGATTTATATATTATGACAATATTAAAATATTTAAAAACTTGATCGGGTCATCGAGCAAAACAGAATATAAGGAAAACCCTAATATATGCTTATATTATCAGTAAAAAAACATTTGGAAAGCTCTTTAATTATATTAACACTTTGAACATCAAGTATTTACAGTGTCATCAAACTTTTCAACAGGCTGCTTTCTGAAAAAAAAGCTGTAGCTCTCAAGTTATCCAGTTAAATACTCCCTATTAGCATATGTACTTCTATCCAAGTCTTGACTTTTCATGTTATACTTGAAGCTTGGCAAACTTTACTGCACAGCAGTGATTTGATTCACATGAAGAGGAGCACTGGATTATCTGGTGTTGCATGAATGTGTTAGGTCCTTAGACATGTCACAAGCACAGATAAGAAAAGCACTGAATTTAACACAGAATATGTAATACAAGAAAACTCACTTTTTCATTGTGCATTTTTTTAAATGAATGCAAGGGTTGTTCTTTGCTTGCTTGTTTTGTTTCACATAAATGGTTGCCTATCTATCTGAGGAAGAACATGTGAAGCAGAGAAGAGCGCTGCCTGGGGAGCAGCAGAACAGTACTCCCCAGAACAGGGTGCAGAGGAGAATGACACAACAGATCTCCAAATAAAAAGGAACCAGCAGTGTGCAGAGTTGCCATACAAATCTCTGTGCTTCTGTGCAAGTCACTGGCAATCATCGTCATTCTTTTTCAAAACAGCTTACTTCAGCTGTCAGCTATGTATGTTAAACACACATGCACATGTATATATACACAGAGGTATACATTGCTGTCCCTTAATTTCTTTTGGAGAAGGTGCACTACATCTAGATTTTCCTCCCATAAAAACCACCCTTCACACATAAATTACAACAGACACTTTAAAAAAGGTTGACAAATTTGTTTCTGAATGGAGGTTATTCATAAACATCAAAAATACCAGTAATAAAAGCTTCTACTTAACCTTAATGTCATGTAAAATAACTCTACAAGGAGCAAATAAAGGAACTAAATCTGACAGCAAAGGTTATGAGAGAAAAGATGTAGTTTGAGATTCCACAGCAAATGCCCCGTGACATGCCAAAGGCTGAAGGAAATACACAAATGACCCTGCAACATGAGACCTCTTGCCCTTTCCAATTCCACCCAAGAGGCATATGCTACAAAGGGGGAGAGGCCTGTTTCAAGCCCTTCCTTCCTTCCTTTTTGAAGCCACCACATCCTGACCTGCAACTATGTCCCATACAAGCAGCTAAAATAAGATGTTAGTGAAAACTCTAGTTTAAAAACATCAAAAGAACTTGCACTTTTTTCTCAAGGCAAATCTATCATTGTTTATGGACCTACAGTAAGCCACCTCTTTTACTAAAGAATAAATTTCTCTAACTTTAAATGTCTGTAGTCAAAATCAAGGTAAAGCAGTAATGTTTAATTCTGCTTCTAACTTTATCTGTTTAAAGCATATTAAAGGAAGCAGAATATTGTCAAGAGTTCGAAGAAAAGTATTGACAGCTATAATTCTGTGTTTTAGTGTTAATTTATTAAAAAATAAATATGTGACACATTCCTATTTGCCTGAGAAGCCTATATACATCTGTGTGTATGTACGTAAAAATACATACGAAAATTATTTTTACAAATATACCAAAATACTTAGACTAAATGTTACATGTAACATTTAAATATACGAGTTTTTAAATCAGTGGCAAATTTGGATTCCTATGTGTATGTAGGTGCAAACACACACACAACCCCCTTATTGTGAACAGATGCATTGCCTACACCTCCAAGATGGGTTCTTAGACCCTGTCTGGTACCCCACCTCCTCCTCCTCCTTGTAGCATGAATCACAAACATCTTTCTGACAAATCACAATTTATCCATTCAAAATGCTAAGCACCATGCATACTGCACTAATGGTAAGAATTTCGTTTTGTCCCATGTAACTCACAGGAATTAAAAATCAGAGCATCTTTGTCTACAGTAACAGTACTTATGAACCATTTACATAGCATTAGATGTCTACTTCAACACCACTTCCCAACTGAGGATGAAGAGTTGCCCTATGGCACCTTGCCCTTCACCACGTACTCACATGCGTCACGTGTGTAAGCTCCTTTGAGAGGCACAGTCCATATCAGGTACGCGCTCTCTGCTTCCCCAGCTGCTCTCAGGACACAGGAAAGCATTGCCGAAGCCTCACTCAGTCCCCCTGCAACTCAAAGCTAATGGCAGCTGAAAAGTCCAAAGGCAGG
>NW_008596920.1:0-36691 GCF_000691845.1 Merops nubicus | reverse complement strand
GAGAGAAACTGTTTGCTCTGAACATGCTTAAGTGCAGATAGTGCTGTTGATGATTAACAACCCAGTGTACGCTCGGGAAGGCAGGAAGACAGGGTATCAGTTTCATCAGTCAGGGACCAGAGCCCTTTCATTGACAGGTATGACATGACCACTGTAACTGAGCTGCCCCATGTAGCTGCTCTGCAGATTTCAAATACAGCTACAGCTCGGGAGCAGCTGGGAATATCTGGGCTCTGACAGAGCAGACCCTCTACTTCACAATGACATTCACATTGCCCAGTGGCTAGCAGGTAGCTTTCAAAGAGCACAGGGTACAGGCTGCCTTACTGTGGGAGGTCCCTGCCCTGCAGTAAGGAAGGAAAGGCAACAGACAGGCAGCTGACCATATAAACATGCCACTTCATGGGCAGATGTCTCTGTGAAGGCTATGAGAAAGAAGACATTTCCTCTTACTGGGAAGACAAGTTTATCCCATAACCTTACAGGAGATGAGAATAACTGGACCCTGAGAAGTAAGATTTTGGCCAAAGAGATGCAGTCGTTCAGAGTTACTCTTTCTGGAGGAGGCACGTGTCTGTTGGCAGCCCCTCTACTGGATGGTATAGCACTTCTTGCAGAAACTCCACAGCTGAGGGCAGTCTACACAGGTTCTCTTGAATCACTACTGTCTTAATGTCAAGGGTTTCACCTGTCCTCATGCGTGGGTCTTAAGACTGTAACACCATCTGTAGGCTTTGATATGGCACTGCCATCCATAGAGGAGAATTTGCTAGGTTTGGTGGAGCCTTTCCCAAGCTCCTCTCACTTCCTCACAAGATTTTTTGTTTGTTCCCAGCTGAGGACTGTGGCCTGCACAATGTGCTTTTGTACAGTTCACAAGAGGGTGGGCCTTCAAAGGTCAGGAAGGCCTCTGCTGGAAACTCTATAAAATGGGTGAAAGCACAGTTTGCTTATCTTTCTCATCCACTACCAGTTCCATATCAGAAATGATGAAAAAGTACATTATTCATGTTAATCAGGAGACAGTCTTACACTAAAAACAGGCAAGTGATGGTCAGAAATATTAATAAATACATCTCTGAGAACTACATATGGGCATAATGATGTTTCTTCTGATGTTCTGCTGTTTTTTCTTTTCACCTTATGACAAGGTGAAGAGCATATTTGGAATTTAGCTTTTATGTATAGTGTACTATTAGAAAAATATTTAAGTATCAAACATAAAGAAAAGTCGCAAAAAACCAAGGTATCCAAATGCAGATGCTGAAAATAATGTTGTCGTATATAAAACCTGAACAGTAACCCATCATTTTGTACTAACAGAGAGTGAAAGAATAGAATAAATGAAAAAAGAAGAAAGGTAGCATCACACAAACAAAAGGTCTCATGTGCCCCGGCACATAGAAATGGACTAAGCTCTGATGTAAATTGGCTATGTGTCATTATTTTGTAGGAAAAAAGTATACAACGAACACCAGAAGTGCAAAGATCAACACTATTTCCAAGCAAGTCAACAGAGAAAAGAGCTGTCACAATGAGGATGAATGGAAGAGAAAGACTAACAAATGAACTTGCTACTACCTCTTTAGTCAACAGATACTTCCAGACTTTCAGAACTTTATAGGGTTGCTAATAAAGATTCTGGTATTTAGGAAGAAGTGAGATTGCTAAAATGGAGCTAAGCAGCAATATGGACATGAACTGATAAGATATCAGATGATTCAGAGGAGGCTACGAAGCAATGAACATCATTGTTGCTAAACTGTGGTCAACTCCCCTCCTACAAAGGCCAACTTTGTTTAAAATTCTCCCAGATTGAGTGAGATAAGCATTATCTTGAAAAAAATGAGACGAGAATATCACCTAAGACAGCCAGCTGGAAGAAAGAGTTGTTTGGACAGATTGTAAATCTGCCTCAGCTTCACAGAAACATCTACATTTTTGAAAGCTTATACAAAACTCAGATTTCTCCCCAATTTTTGCATCTTCACTACAGTAAGACAATTAAGTTATTTTGAAAAACCAGTACCTACCAGGAAGTGAAAAAGCCTTCAATATAGATTAAATTTAATATTATACATTTTAGTACAAAAGAATGTAAAATAATAAACCTGATTATCAGATGTTTGATATTAATTATTAATTTAACCACAACACAGAGAAAAACACTAATGAATGCTATTCACTTATATTACAGATGACCTATATGTGCTTTCTGTGTTACTGAGCTTTCAAAAAAAGGTTAGTCTTTTGCTAGTTATACATCACAGCTGCTTTCTCACATTTCTCAGAAAATAAACCTTGTATACTGACAGGTGAAGACTCAAGCATCTACCAGGCTGCCAAATTCAGTCAGGCAGAACTATAAGCAGCCTCCCTTCAGGGCTGCTTCTTTGAATTAAAACTTTGCAGAGGTCAACAACCTTTCCACCCCAAGTTTTGTTGTAAGCTGAGGCGGTTTTATACCAGGCTGTCAGCCTACTCAACTGGAAGTTATTAGTGTTCTCTGCCACAAAAGAAACCTAACTCAAGCCGTAAACATCTTATAAGGTTAACAACTGTTGGGATAGCCCACAAATTAAAACAGCCAATATGAAAAGCCAAAAAAAAAAAAATCTATAATCAATATAAATTCAAAGCACTTATAGATTGCTAAGAGAATTACAGCGCCTTATCTCAACAAAAATACAACTTGGTTTTGAAATTTATTTAGGTGATGGATGTAGCTAGCATCTGGCGTAATGAAGGTACATTTTATACAACATCAATTAAACTGAAAATTCACTTATATCTGTTATCTGAAAGATAAGACTACACTGTTCCGTTTTTCCAGATTTTCACAAATAGAAAGATTTCACATACAGAAAGCTGAAAAGTGTATTTCTTTTCCTTCTTAAAATCTTCAGCAAAAAACTCATTTTTTTAACTGCTCTGTCTCCATTCCCCTGCTGAAGGAAACTCAAACATGATCTCAATAATCCATTCTCAAGGACTACCTGTATCTTTCTAAACTAACCACGAATATCAACCCAAGTGAAAGCATGGGAAGAGAGAAAAGGCACCCTTCTCTTCAGCCTTTTGTGAATAAAACCACTGCTGAAACTGAAAGTTAAAAACTGGGTCAAAAGAAGTTGTTCAAGCACATAATTTCAAAGCAACTCAACCCAAGGGAACCCAGAAGTACACAGAGCTTTCTCAACAGGAAAAGTACTTTTTTCAGTTCTTGTGACTGGGAGGAAAATAAAACAGTTCTGTTCAAATCAACAAAGCATACCCATCGACTGTCACTGCAACTATACTGCACATGACTGAGAATCAATTTTTTCTAGGAATATAAGACAGATACTTACACAGCCTCCAGCAAGGATCTCTGCGGGAAGTGGAATGGAACCATCTTTCTTAGTAAATTTGTCTCTGACAAAGTCATTAACCTAATAAAGATACAACACATTACACACAATTTTAAGATATTTTTCCTCCTTATTAACATATATCAAATACATCTGTAACCATATACGTTAAAGTGCTTATAAGTGCTTATATTTTAGGAAATAAATCCTGTGTATGTTAACAAACAAAAGGATGCCAGGGAAAAAAAAAAAAGATACGTACAGTTAGCTTAATAGCCTTTTCTGGAGCAACACCTATCAGCTGTGGTAACAAGCCTACAGAAACAAAGACATCATAAGGCAATATTATCTTCCTATTACAGAAACTAGTATTTTGTAAGAGCTTTATAGAAATGCCTTTTTGCGCATGGGATACATTTGAGGTGGACAGCACTTACATATGGGATGCTGCTAGAGCACATTTATACCAGTACAGTTTCATATTAAGATTTCTGCTGAAAATGGGAATGGGAATGGAATGGTAACCAGATCTGCCCTTCATAACCCAGTCAAGCCTGATGCTGTTGCTGAAGGATAGAAAGTGTAAGGACTGAACATACACCCTGGATGTCTGCTATGTAAGAGTTCATTTGACGTTTTTAGCCCCTTAATAGAATTTTTTCCATAAAGCTTGCAATTACTTTTTAAAATAAGAGAGTAATTCTGAGATATACACATGACTATGATAAATTACCAACTCACTTCTACTTCACTCACTAACCTGAGTTTTCTGAAGGCTCCACTCAATTAAGGTTATAAAGGATTTTCTCTTGTTCAGTACAACACAGTAGCATGAACTTCTTGAAACTCTATTACTATTAAGTATTTTTTTTATCTCACCAAGAGGAAGCATTAGTGGGCAGAAACTGATCTTGAAAAGACTCCTGGAAAATAGCTACTATCAAAATGAACTGCCATTTCACAAAAGCACATTCACTTTTCTAGGAAGTAACAGGTTTAAGAAAAAAATCAGTAGATGGCAGTCTTAACTTCCTAACATACAAGATTATAACTGTATCTGTTATTTCTAAATCCATTCTCTCCACAGTCTTTTTGGCATTATGTATAGAATATAAAACTTAGGCTTATTTTTATTAGAAGTGTTCATTTCTTACTGTTATTCCACAGTCAGGGTATATCAGTTTGTCAAAAGTTTTTGCTAATTAACTATCAAAAAATCCCACGCTAATTATGTCAAATATCAGGTACCAGCAACAAAACTGCATCAATGCATTTTCCACTATCCATTAACTGAAAAGCTAAAAGTTCTTTTTAAAATGTTCAAAATGACCAAAAGTACTCAACCTGTTGAATTTTTACACTACTTTTTTAAAAGAAAGCTCAGAGCCAACGCACCTAAACAGAAAGTGCTGCAGTTAATATATGCAGTGTAGAGTTCTCTTTCAACATAAGCCTTTCTGTGTGATTTACAGACTTAGTATGCTAAGGAAAGGTAGTTATTAAATACAAATAACGGTTGACAATAACAGAAAAAAATACTGCCCTCCCAGCCTGAACCTCTGATCTGCCATGAAAAAACAATACAGCTTTGCAGTGCCTACGCTTTAAAAATCCAAAACGACCAGACAAAACACCACAAGACATCCCCACAACCCCGCCACCTTTAATGCCTCTGAACTCGCTGGGCAAACATACTCGGTATGCCAGAGAACCTGGGACCCTTCATAGTCTAGTGAGGGACCTTCAAAGATACTTCATTAGTTCTGAAGTTGGATGCCAGGATCCAAAAGTGTCTTAATTTTCTCAGTCAAAATTTTAAAGTTTTTATTTAAAAATACAAACTTTCCAGTATGAATTCAGTTCTGTTTTTTTAAACTGCAGTAAACTACTATATTGTACTGTTATATTACAATACAATTAGGCTAATCTAGCTCAGGAATTTAAAAACCCCGTAACAGACCCAAAGGCGAACTCCACAAATGCTTCTGTTGTTCAGTTTAATGTACTTCCACAGACCATCTCATTCTATGAGTCCAAGACCCTAGTAACATGATGACCATTAACTGTAACATTTTCAAAATAACAGCATTAATTTCTTATGCTAAACAAGCTTGGAGACAATTTTTAAACAGACTATTAAAAATTTTAACAATCTGACATTCTTTCAAACAAGCACATTTTTTCTCAGGTAAAGCATTGTTTTTAACTAATCAGCAGAATAATCCTTGATTTTTAAGTGTTTGATAAAGGTTAGAAAACAAAAATAATGAATGCTCAGTTTTGGAAGCTCTTGTGCAAAATCATGTGTTTTGAAGTGGGGATGGTGGGAAGAGAAACAGAACTGCTGTAGAGCAGCACTGTAGAAAGTCTCATAAAAGTAACTCAAGGTGTATTTGCTTTTGCAAAAGACTTAGTAACAAGGAAAACAATTCAGCAGCAAGATGTACTTTATGGAGATTACAGCTATTTCATTAATATTTTTGCTGATGTATTCCTTCTACTCACTTTCACGGCAAAATCCTGCAAGATTACAACAAAAAAAACTTTAACTAGAACTCAAAGACTTTCATATGCAAAAACTTCTCAAATACTGTCCTCAAAGGACACTGTCCAGTGTCTTCATTGACAGAGCAAATTGCAAAGCAGAAAAAAGGCTGCAACCATCACATAAATGAGTGACTTTGCTCCAAATACAAAAAAAAAGGGTGCCAATTAATAAAAACCTTATTGATCCTTATCAAAGCTGTGCACTTCATTAATTATATGAAATGACAACTACAGCTAGAGAATTCAACTAAATATCTAAAAGTATGCACCTTCTATGTAAGTCATCTTATTGATGTGATAAAGAACATTTCAGAATCTTTTCCTAAGCTAAAACAAGATGTAAGATAGTTTTCAATCTAACTGATAATACTGATTAAAAGTTGCTTTAAATTCTTAGCATGTATTTTAGAGAAGGTTTTTTCTTTTTTTTAAAAAAAATACAGCTTTTATGAGTTCTACTGTTGATATTTATAGCAAAACAGAGTAACACAACAGCAGGATGCAGTTTCTTGTTCACAAGACAAAATCATAAAACAAGCCCCACTACCTGCAAAAGCATTAGGCATAATATCTGGCATCTAATTTAACTGGTACATTTCAAAATTACTGTCTTTTGTCTCCTAACAAAAAAATATTTGCAGTAAAATGGATCTTTACCCCTCAGATGCTAATCTGCTCCAGATTTTTGCCACCAGCCAAAAGTTACAATCCTCAGTTTGTGAGATAATAATCATGACTTCAACACTCAAACTCCAGAAATTAGAAGTTTAAACAACCAAAGCAGCAAGGAGCAAATCAGTAACAACAAAAAAATGCAGTTTTTCCCAGCAATTGTTTATGATAAACAGTACTCAAGGGAAGATAAATATTGAGCTCTATGAGACAGAAGCAAAATTATACATGATAGCAGGTTTCCTGGTTTTCATGTAAGAAGACAGCTGTCAAGGAATTAAAAAAAAAAAAGGCAGAGAATTCTTGACTTTAAATATTTTTTTATTCACTTACCTCTGTAAAGACCAAAAAAGCCTTCAAAACGCAAAACCTTTTTAAAGCAGTCAAAGCTGTTTTTATACATCAACTCTCCTACAACTGAACCAGTGGAGCGCTGATTCTGCATACGAGTTTTCACCAGGTCTATGGGATATACTGCAGTAGCACCAACAGCTGTAAGAAAGTATTCAGAGTATTATTTCTGCAAGACTGGTATTGCTGTTAAATAATATTATTATTATGACTAGTAGTAGTAGTAGTATTTTCTACAACATTTAGTTAAACACACAGAATAGATAAGCTGGTAAGATCTCTGGTATGTTGGAAGTAAGAAAGACAATACTGAAAGTCTAAAAGAAGTCTCAGGGAAAATGGATTACACTATTACATAAAACAAGGTGCGTAGAACAAAGAAAACCAATTGTAATTACCAGTACAGAAATTCACTTCTGGACTAGAGTTTCAGAGGACTGTGAAGGGATATTAGAACAGTGGGGAATGACACAACCACAAGTGGTTCCACCTTCCAATTCTTCATGTGTATAACCAAAAAATGCACTTTAGAATGAGGCCACGGTAGTTTGGCAAGACAGTGCTAAAGCTTGAAGACAGAAACCATATTACTCACCTCCAGCAATTGAGCCCAAAGTGAATCTGTAAGCTGACTCAGCTACCTGGAGCCAGATAGGCCTGCCTCTCTCTCCAAAAGATTGCTGTGTGAGGAAAAAAATTTTAAAACCCCTTTATCTTAAGGCAGGGGGAAATTACTATATAACTTCCATTATGCCTAATGAATGAAGCACATTTTTCAAATGCTCCTTTCAGAAAATATTCTTCCTTACCTATTCTTAGTATAACTGAAACTATGGTCAAGAAAAAGTAAACAGAAACTCAGATCAACTTTGCTAATTTGCATTTTGTTGCCTTTAAATTTATAAGGCATGAGAACCCCCTTTTGGCTTATATAAAATTCAGTACCTCAAAAAGAATTAAGTATCTCACAGACGACATCTATCAGCACAGGATATATTTTAAGATTACATATACAGTAATATACGGCATAAATGTGACATGTCTTCAAAATAAGCAAAAAGTGACCCATTCCCCAAAGTATACTCCACAAGACATTTTCAGGCAGTCAAGAATTTACAGATACAATGATGACCTCACTCACTTCAGTCACATACACTACTATAAATCTATTAGAGTTCCAAACAAATACAAGTCTCCAAAGAATATATTTGCAGAGACTCATATTATGGGATGGTTATTAGAAACAAGGTAAGTGATAAACAAGATGTAAGCGCTCACAAACTTGCACTATGAAGTATGCAAGATGGGCCAAATTTTCTTCCAAACACAAATAAGGGGGTTGGAGAAGAATTTCTGTTATGCAGTGTAACTTCTCTGGGCTATATAAGTGGGCAAGATATTAACAGTTAAATTCCATATTAAAGTCGATATTAAACCACCTCTCCCAAACACAGTACTGTTTTTCCTCAAAAGCACCCTGTGCAGATGCACTCCTGACAGCACAGCTGGAATGTAAACAGACTTCACACTACTGGAGGAGGCTTTGCTCTCATGTACATTATGAATTCTCCACAAAGATTATCACATGCACATTTCACAGCTTACTCACCAAGGCTACTCAACTAAGGTATGTTCAGCTTACTAAAGCTCTGGACAGAGGATTTTCCTCTGAAAGACAGCATGTACCTCAGCGTAAGCTGCTCTGGACCGGTATTACATGGGAGGTGTAAAACCCTGCCTTTATTGCATAATGTTACACTGTATGCACACAATGTTAGAGATTATTACAATCTATGAGATTGAGATGGGATCATTACCTCTTAAAAACACTTAAGTTTTTCCACAGAAGAGGAAGATACAGCTGCCATAATTACCTTTCACAAGACATTTTCTTCCAACAATACAGCTTAACAGAAAAATTCTGGGTAGCACCAAAATTATAAACTGCACACATGGACCGGCATGAGAAAGCATAAATCTAACGTATTGCCTTTACAAGCAATTAGAAGCAATAAAACTGAAGAATGTCCTCACTAGCCTCAAGACACTAAATCTTCCTGGCCAAAAAAAAACCAAAAAAACCCCAAAAACACCACCTTAAAAAAATCAAAATAACTACAAAAATTAATTTTAAAACATTATTTTGATTCATGGAAACAAAAGACACATTCATTAATGATACCCCAAAAAGGCTTAGAAGCAGAACTGGTTCTTCATTCCACAAAAATGTATCCTAGTTTAGCACACCTGCTTCCTTTTAGCTGTTTTAAGGTTATTCTCATTCTTCTAAGCTCCATGGAGTTCTCATCAAACTGCAGTCATTACATTCAGACATTTATCTTAATGCATATGTCACTGAATGTTAAAAATAAAATTATCTGTAAAGGAAACGGCACTTTTATATTATTAAGTGTCCACAAAGTTTTCAGTTTATTTGTCTGTTCAGATGGATATCTAAATTAATGTAATTAATGCTATAGCTCTCAAATAATGAATATTTATAAACAGAAAATTACTGTAGTTGTTATCCCCATAAGATATTCAGCTGCTTGGCTCTAGGAAGATCTTACACAATGAAAAAACTGGCCTCAAATAAACACGGTTGAAAGCAGACTACTTTCCATTTCCAACAATTTTACAAAGATAGAGTGACTTCATGTAAAAATTTAGATTTTCCTTTAAGATGGAATTTTAAGGTGACATAAAAATGATTACAGGCTTGCTTTCATTTTCCAGGGACAGATGGACCTCACTGGAATGACACCCTCTCTTCCAATCCTCTCTTTCAAAATGAAAGCGATAGCTTTCGTTTTATCAATAAGGTAATAAAAGGTTCACTTAGGATACGATCTGATAAAAAAAATGTTCCTTATAAAACAAAGGAAATAAAATGTCTGCTTTCTGCTGTCCTCTCAAAACAGAACGTAGAATAGGATGGAAACATAACGTATTATGGGTGTGAAAAGAGTATACTATTTTAGTGATGAGTAATACTTTTATCAATGAACTCATTTTATAATAGTGCCAAGCTACATAGGTAATTCTGAAATGTAAAATAAAACAAGTTAGATATTTTGTCTACTCAGAAAGGTGAGTGCCACAAAGATAGCAATTAAAAATGAAGTTGGTAGTTAGTAATGTAATTACAAAACTTAAGAATATTTCTCATTTATCTGGATAAAGGTTGTATACACATTTCTGCGTCTATCTATTCCATCATTCTTGTCTTCAGGAATCCCTAAGAAGACTGTTACTACTAAATGTGTTTTGGACACTTATTTCATTGGCTCACATATGTCTAACCGCCTAAGGACAACAGAGCAGGAACACTGAGAACAGAGGGCATTTCAGACCAATTTGTTTGAAAGAGAACTGAATGACCCAATCCACCTGTAATAACAATAACCAAACTACACTCACATATGGAAGACTGGCTACATTCCGTATAGGCCAATTTTTCAACCATAGCAGTTGAACTCATTTAAGATTTTCCCGTCACTGATACATAGCCTAGATTTTGTAGTGGATATAACTGCCTAAGGGAACCCCTTTACAAAATGTGTAAAAAGTGAGCTGAGAAACAAAAGGCTTTACAAACACAAGCTTTCATTTTCAGACTGACTCCTGGGATCCCTCATCACTGAGGAATGCAGGACATACATGTGGCAAACAAGGCACAGGCAGTTTCATCGCTTTATCTCAGACCACTCTGCAGCAGTACTCTGTCACTGGCATCACCAGGGGAGCGAATCTGAATTTCACTTTATGGGACACAGTTTAGCTTGGAACAGCTGACAAAGGTATTGCTGCCAGCTGCATGTCCTCCTACCCCAACAGCCCAGATAGCTGAGCTACTTGGAAACCAGTTGCTGAATCACAGCGATTCCGGAGCAGCGTCTGAACACAGCTCATCACCCGTATCAGACTGCCACAAATACTGAGCTGCAAGAGGTGGCCCTTCAGCAGCTGGCTTGTAAGAAGCTCAGCTGTCTGCATACCAAACGAGGTGTGGGCAGCTGGGAGCAGATCCCAGCACAAGACAGGCTGTGCCTGCCACTTGGGAATCAGAGGCCTTGCAAGTCTTGACAGGCACCCCATAAATTTTTAACACAGACTGAAAGAGAGAGAATTGGAGATGTTTAGACATTGTAAGAAAATGGGAACCTCCAAAATGAAAAATTATATTTATCTACTGAGTACACAAAGATGTATTTAGTTAGAACTATGGGATATGCTGATACAAGGTCTTAAGAATCAAATATCCTTCCTCCCTTGGTATATTACAGAGGGAAGTGGGATCTGGAGACATCCTTGGAGCAAAATGTGCTGGTTCAGATAAACACTACTTCATTTTCTTGTCAAGTTTACTCAAGAATGTCCAGCTCTGTATGGAACTGCAATTTCTCATGAAGTTCTAACAGTAAAAATAAATGAAAGATTGCACATCAGAAACTTTTAATACCAGATGCTATTTTTTTGTTTTGCATGCTAAACATCAATGTGCAACCAGCCTACATATTTTATGATCGTGCAACGATGTATATGGATGTCAATCTGCTGTGTAACCATTTCAAGGATTTTCCTGAATGCATTATTATCTTTATATTATTAACAGTTAATTCCCCATGAACTACTCTCATGAGAGCAGTCACCTACAAAATGCTCCAGAAAAAGGATTCCCCTAGAACATATTTGTAATGGAACAGAATAGAGTATTCCTATTAGCAGCACAGCAGATGCCATGTTATGTTGTGAGTTTCAGTATCAGCAGTACTTCTCTAGTAGTTCAACCCCAGTTGAAGGTGAAGCTAAAATTTAATTCACAAATTAACTAGCATTAGACAAATCTCCTTGCAAAAGAAAACCTCTCAGTTAAGATGACAAACCAAAAATATAGTGAAGCCCCTAAAATCTAGACGTGTTTTTAACAACAAAAAAAATACATCTAGTATCTTGTTTAGACACATATCCAATAGTCTGTCCCATTTCTACCCTGACAGTGATACACATGGCATGTTTCACTTGTTAGGAATCTGTTTAAAGTATATTATGCTTATTTTTCATATGCAAGTGCATGTAAACATTCACTTAACTTTAACAATTTTATCGTATACATCACTTCTACCTACCTGCTTCTGGAGCTCTGCCAAGTTGTACGGTAACGCACCTTCAGCCAGCGGTGCTATTCTCTCAATATCTGCCAAAGTTAAGCGCCTTAACGCAAGGCAGGGAGAAGAAAGTTACTGTTAGGCAACACATCAAACATACTCAGTACAGCGTTACAGTGTTCCTGGCCACTCCCCAGAGAATACATCCTGACTTTTTTTAAAAAAATACCTGTCATATCTGAATGCACATCTAAGAAGTCTGCTACACTGCAGTAAAGAACCCTTGGAGTTAGAAGGGCCCACAAGTGGTGATAAAAGGAGCTTGAATTATTCAGAAGCAAGTTCTTGATTACTAGTAATAAAGGATATAATACAGAGAATCACATAAACCCAGAACGGTTGGGACTGGAAGGGACCTCTGGAAATCATTTAATCCAATCCCCTGCTAAAGCAGGTTCACCTAGAGCAGGTTACACAGGAACAAATTACACTATTTCTAGGTATTCCTACCCAAGACTTCACATGTATTAAAGACCCACATAAAACATCATCAGTACTTTAAAAAGAGTAATACCAGTGTATTGTAGACTTTTGCAACTACTGTATTTTGCTCTTTTATACGTATACCTATAATATGACAATATTTGTGCTTGATGTACACAACCCACAAAACTCATGCATACACCAAAGTCAGTTCACGTTGAACAAATTACTGTAATAAAGTACAATGGAAAAGACAACTTTTTAAAATTAATATGAAAATGAGTAGTTTTCACACAGAAAATAGCAAAATAATTACTTTAAAATTATAAAATTAATTGCTAAGTTACCCAGTAACACTGTATAAATCTGCAAGTTGGTAGAGAATATCTATTTCCAGTGGTGTAACTTGTCCAAATCGGATTGCAGCATGGGTAAATTCCTCTGGTTTTGAAAAGGAAAGAGAACAAAGAAATTGCATTATTTGTCAAATTCCCTCTGTAAATGCTCATAAATAACTTTAACATCATAAAAATTAAATCTATCACCAAGAAGCAAAATCAAGAATGCAAAAGGAAAAGGTATCATTAGAACATCATCTATCTTGAAGCAGGCCTTTTCAACACAGAGCAAGTCTCACTCCACAATTTCAATTTATGGTAAAATTTCATCAGAGTCAGCAACATTCCTCATATTAGCAAGCTGAATAAAACCACACCCACAATTTGCGAGTCTTGTATCTAGAGTTCTGCAAAACAGAACAGAGTAATTGTCCATTATTCACAGCTTTAAGGGCAATTGATTCATCTATTGCCATCATGTCCAGATTTCTTTCTCTGCTAGCTCTGAATGACCCCAAGCCAGGTATTCATCTACCCAAATTACATGACATGTTAAAGACATAATTGCAAGCTACAGTAATCAAGTCTGAGCAGTGAAAATACAGTAGATTTTTTCACAACACAAATTCAAGTAACATGGATTTATGCATCTGCACCAAAAAACATTGCTAGGCAATTTGTTAGCACAGTTTGGAGATCTAGGACAGGCATTTTATGCTTTCTTTAGGGTTGAAAGGTATGAAGACCATATGAAAATAAGCCAAACAAACAAACAAACAAACACCAACAACAAACACCAAAGAAAAAGAACTTGGCATGCTTTTTATCACACAAAGGCTTGGCTGGTCCCATCCAGGTACTAAAAAATAAAATAGGTAATAAGGGTAATAAAAAAATCAAACAAAAGAGGTAACAAAATTGGTGATAAAATCTGTCATAAACTGACTACAAAAGCAGTCTCCTTATGCCTGTGGCAAGACCGAAATATGCACAAGGATTAGCTATGTCCTAACAGAAAAAACTATATACAAAACCACTCAGGTAAGCAAGCACTAAGAAGTTATAAATTATTACAATTTTTCAAAAAAATATTTATTCATGGATAAAGTAACCAACATGGAGATTACTGATGATGGATTTTCAAACTTAATCCATTCTATCACATTCCCTAGGGACTTTCTATCCGTAGGCAATCATGCATCCCTTTCAAGGACTGGCAAAATTTTTAACAATACACTGATTTGCAGTTATCCATTAGAACTCATAAGGCCAAAACAACAATTGACAGAACCCCAGTTCTTCTCTTTAACGAGCTAGCTGAAAATCATTATTAACTTGTGAGGATGAAAATTGGCCTTTAAACACTTTCACAGCAGCCCTAACCTTGTATACTAGTGTTGCTTCTGACTCACCTGAACCCATATGCCACACCAGATTACAAATTGGACAGAACTAAAAAAGTTAATAAAATGTAGGAAATATACTTTACCTTTAGTGACTTCAACATCTTTTCTTGTACCTGCTATATTACTGTATATCTTCCTAACAAGATCCATGTTATTCAAAAGGGCATTAAATGCATTGAAATAGGAGAAGCTGACCTGATGTGAAACAGTTCCACCAGCTACCTTTAAAAAATTAAATGAATGCAGTTAAGTGCCTTAAATCCTTTTACAACATATTATTACAAATTACAGAAAGATCAATACAGGTGAACAAGGAAAGAATTGAAGATGTCTTTCTATTCCTGTAATTTTAAGATATTTTTAACAGAAATGTGAGGGGAGAATTATTAGATGAGATACTATTTTTTGGTTAAAAATTAACATTAGGAAACGATCAGGAAATAAGCATGTAAGCAGGTTATTATTGAATTTATCTGATACACACACTAAATGTGTCACTGAGTATTCTTCTAGTATTTTCTATTTCTAACAAAGGACTGCATCTAAGTGCTCCTTTAGATAAAGGCACTAACTGACTTCTTGCATCGCCTACAGCAGTGACCATTAATTGCAAAGTCTGAAGTTAGGAGATACTCTAAACTTTACAAAAGACGGTAGCCCTTATTAGTTAGGCAAGGCAAGATTTACATGTAAAATAGTATGATAAGTTATTTATTTTATATAACTTTCACTCTTACATACTTTCTTATACTATACACTTTTAGTTTATAACTTCTACATCATTACTTTACCTACGGATCTTGTCAGACTATCACAGCTGCAGCCATTCTACCTCTACAATCTACAAACTGATTTTCCAAATTCTGATATGAAAAAGAATGTAAGAGTATATAAATGGACAAAACTCTTAGTAGTCTCCACCTTTTGAGATCTGTCCTTTATTGAAATATAAAAATTAGATGCTTGTGTCCTAAATGAATGTTCTTTCTGTGCCAAGTACAGTTTGCCTTGCTTTCATGGAAAGTACAGTAGACTAACTCAAACTGTTTCCAACAGCGCTTTAGGCATGTAAGCCAAGCTGCAAAACTTTTCCAGTACTGAAGCCAAGTGAAGACTGCTGCCATGTTTCACCCTGACCACTCTGTTTATATCTGTTTATAAAGGTGATAATGTCTAGAACCAAGGCAGTGGTAAAGAGGTGGGAGAATACAAAGTGGGAGAGAAGCAGTAACTTCTTAGAACATAACAGTTATTAAATGCTGAATTCAAAGCACTTTTCTTTACACTTACTGAAACTAAGTTTTCTTTCACAAATGGAGTGAGCATATGTGAGCGAAGGGTAGCCATAATGTCACTGAAGTCCAGCCCAGTTATCACACCACTTTTATTTTTGTCCTTCAATGCAAAAGCTTGTCTTGCATGTTCTGACTGCAGCTCCTAGAATGAATATTCAGAAATAGCACATTAGAAGCAAATTGTGTAACTCACTGTTCACAAAACACTAATTTCATATTCTTGCAGCATATCTCAATACGTCTGCACATGTAGACCACAGCACAACTGCAGTTTAAACTTAAAGGCCAGCTGAACTATAACAAGTCATCTGCATACTGATTCTATACACAGATTCATTTCTCTGTCAAAGAAAAGCCTCAATTCAACTGTCTGGAAATGTGTACTTTCACAAAATTATTTGAGAAGTAAATTTCATATACTCATGTCCTGTCTGCTACCTATTCCTTTATTAAATACTTAACTGCTAGAGAAACTTCTGATACTAATCTTAAAAGACTCAATATGAGCTGATCTCTTACATATCTAAGATGAAATATGACTAGACTATTATAAACTAACTCATTGAAAAGTACTTGAAAACAAACAGGAGAGTGAAAATTACATAATATAGATTTAGACTGCCCCCAACAGCTGCCTTCCATGTCAGAAATGGTGACCCATTTCAGGCAATTTAAAACTCCTGCACAATCTGTAAAAACCTTCCTATAAAGCACACCACAGTAACTTAACCTCAAGATAAAAATGATGGTTGTAAATTTTATGTCCAGAAAAAGGTGATTCCCTCTATTTAAGCAAACAACAATAAGCAAACAATAAAGCATATTCAGCTGTCATTCAGACCTCTAGATGCATCTGAAATAATAACCATGTTCTGACAGACAATAAGAAGAGGGCGAATTATTTAGCTTGTATCACCTTTACAGTAATTTCTCAAATCTTATAAATTCAAGATCAAGGTTCTAGATCACAGTGCAACAAGCCTGCTCTGATACAAGTCCCAAATTTCTATTAGAACAAATAAGAAAAAAAGAAAAACCCTAATGTAAAAGGATGGACAATATCCAAATTGGGTATATATCGAAATTACTACAGACCTTACTACTCTTCCCTAATAAGGGTTTTTATTACATGATGACAGTAAGAGGTTACTGTATCTTACATGACAGTGTCTTGGAACAATAAAAATAAAATAGGGAACAGCTATTTATCACTGTGCTCCAAGTTCCCAAAAATAAAGTTTATTCTCATTAGCAATCTGATTTCTTTTTCTGCACTACTGTCCCAAATTCAAGCCCGGGATCATGTTAAAAACACAGTATCAAACACAGGACACACTTTATTCCTTGAAAGTACAGTCAAGTTATACTGCAGCACTGAAAGACTAGAAGTGCAAAATCTGTTTTTCTTCAGGTCTAATAGACAGAAAACTCCAAGTAATACAATGAGGTGACCACTGCATGTTAATTTATGGAATTCAGTACAATTATCTACAATTGTGCAAACTACTTCCTCATGAATTATAGTGTACATTTCTCCTACTTTCCTTCTCATCCATCCTTTATAACTGATGTCTTCCTTTACTTCCTTCTAGTATAAGGTTCAATTCATAATATGTTTTTAAATTTTTGGCTTAGCGAAGTCCAGTCCTCAGAGTGAGAGCCTTTAAAGCCTGATCCCTAGAGGATGCTTCAGCAACACCTCAGGAAAGCAGATCTGCCTCCTGCAAAGTTGGCTGCACTTAAGACCAAACTCCTAATATATGTGTGGCAGCATGCGTGCCAGTGACAGAAAATAAGGGTATCAGGATAACATTTACACAACTAAAAGAGACATTAAAGAAGCCAAAACCTTTATTTGGGAAGTTATATAGTTAAGAACAACTGGTTATATTAATGAAGCAACGTTTCTCTGGTAGAGGTTAGTTTTGCTATTACATTCCTACTACAGAAAAAGTAGACTCTCAATGCAGTTAACAACAACCAGTTGTACAATGTAGTCCCACTTTTTTATAGGATGTTATCAAGTTAAAGCACAATGTGTACATACTACTTACAGAACCGGCATGGAGAAGTAACAGTTCATCATAACTGTCAGGATTAGTATCAGATCATGATTATTACTACCAGAATAAGCTCAAAGTCTGTAGTTGTACTAATGTATTTTCAGAAGTGAAAATTAATTTCAGTGCTACATTGGAAGAAGGTTAATAACTGACCTGAAGAAACTGAGTGAACTCTGAATAGTTAAGATGCTTCTTCCTGTTATGTCCAAAATGAAGTCGAATGAAGTCACAGTCCCAGTTGAAGGGGATTTGCAGATGAATAATAGTTTGTTCAAAAATTTCTTTGACATTTGCTTTGGGAGAGCGAAAAACAACAAGTGAACTCTGGGGTACAGTAAATCTACAAACATTGCAGGAAGGATACAAACAAATGACATTTTAAGCAGCTGTTTAAGTGGTTTAGTTTGTTAAGAATAATTGCTAACCAAACCTTTACAGACCTGTGTAAGAACACATTTGTAACACAACATGATACCTTTTGTATTACTGTAGAATAGTGAGACATGACAAGTGCTATTTTGAATTCTGATATAAAAAAAATCAATAGTGGTTCTCTGTCTCTGCTAGAAGTCAATTTAAGCCCTTTATCAAAAGCACGAATACCTGCATTACAAGCTCATGCAATATTTGTCACATTAAGTATGGTTTGATTGAAACTTGATTATTACAATCACACTGTATGAATATGTCTATTGAAGACAGGTATAAGAAATGCCATTTAGAACATATCTTTAACTCAGCAGAAAGCAACTTATTAAAAGCTTTTTGATAAGGCCTTCACAGAAAAATCCAAACCTATAAAACATAATTGGTAGTCTCAGTCATTAAAATGTTTTAGGATAAGTGAAGATAGAGATGTCCTCCTTTAAATGAAGTAATGGAAAAAACTGTCCTTCCAGACATTCTGCATATGTATACTGCACAACAGAGAGCTCAATGCTAACTGTACTACCTGAATTCTGTAAAAAAGTTCATCTGAGAAACAAGCAGGCTTTATTCATATACAGCATTGTCATGCTGCACAAGCCTGCTTTTTGTGCAGATTTTCCAACCACATAAACAGTATACCTGGACATGTATTCAGACCACATGAACACTTCTCAAAACCTGCCTCAAGTATCTGAATTGATTTTGTTTTGCCAACTAACCTTGAACCTCCTAACAGCCAAAACAAAACTCAGTATAGAGATTTAATTCAAAACAAAGTACAAAATATTTTAGCTGAAAACACACCTCTTCTATGTTTAAAGAGTTCTGCTAAGAGACAAAATCAAGTGGAAAGAACTTTAATATCATTTGATAACTCCACCAAAAGCTATTTACTTGGAGTAAATGTGTTGCTTTCTCTATGCTAACGGGGTACTTGATTCATGCATCCTTTCAGTACTATAGCCGTTCTAATAGTTCTAGATCAAATCTAGGCAAATCACTATATGGTTTTATCTTTCCAGTGAAGAAAGGAAGGGGAATGAATGTTCAGAAGAAACCTGTCTCAGACTGGGAACATACAAAGTAGGATTCCTTGGCTAGATAACCTACTTCAGTTAGTTTGGGATTACATATTCAAAGGGCAGCCAACGGCTTGTGATTTAAGCGTAATTCAGCCCTTACTTAAAAGGCTGAACATAGACTATAGTCAGAAAACTGCAATTAAAGCCACAGCTTAAAAGTAGGCTAAAGGAGCTCTTCAAGTAAACAGGAAACTTCAAATCCCCTGACTACTTGTAACTGTCCATTCATATCTATTCACCAGTATCAACATGCAAGGGGAGAGTTAAAAAAATGAGAGATAAAGCACCTAATATATAGTACTAAACTATTTCTGTTTGCAATACTTCCTTTGAAAGTTTTGGTCTTCTCTCATTGCTAGAGACCAAGGAACCAGGAAACATAAATTCCCTACCTACCTCTGATTCACTACAGCTTCAGACCAAGCTACTGAGAGTCTTCATGTACTACAAACAAACAGATCCGTGCAGCTCCCTGCTGAGCTTGCAAAATGGCACAAACTGTGAACAGAAGACAGGCCTGCTTAATGGCATCTATCGGCTTGGCTAGTAACGTACAAACAAGGAGCCAGCTAGTGACTACCTTCACATCTGTAAGACTGACTTCTAATACTGAGTTAGTTCTCCTAATGAAAACTTAGGAAAGGACATGATACAGCCAGAAAATTTAAATTGTGTTGTCAAGTGTTTCCAATCATTGCTTCTTTTAACCTTAGAAAAAGGTTAAAAAAAAATAGGTTTCTTATAACAAAATATTTATACATGTTCATGAAAACAGTTCTTCCAATTATTTTTAATGAGACTCAAGTCCTGGCCATTTCATAATTCCTACTCAAGCATTTAATTGTATACCACTTAACCAAGAATCAGTTACACTATTATTTCTCCTTCTTAAAAATGTTTACAACTCGTCATCAACACATCGCAAGTCAAGATTCGTCAGCATATAAAAATAACACTGGTAAATGAATTAATAAATTCATATTGAGTAGTTGAGTGTACTGGTACTTGAAGGATCCCAGCAGCAGCTAACTAGCTTTAAAAAGTGGTATCCAGATTAGCCTGTTGCTTCTCTGAAAATCCAGGTGCCTTATCAATCTTTCTTCCACAGGCAATCACGCAACTAGCAATGTATACTGCATGTATTACACTAGTTTGGGTTTAAGGATATGCTGTTTTATCTAATGCTTAATGTTTACGAAATGTTCAGGGTATAGGAGCAAAACTGTGTACCTGTGATAGAAAACTGACAGTTAAAACCTTTGAAACTCTAAATACATTTTTCCAAAGCGATTCGGGATTCTCAAACATCTCTAGATAAGCACTAAAACTTTCTACTTCTACCCAAGAGTAGCAATGCTTTCTTCTAACATCTCAATACCTTTTTAATACAATCATATTGGCTATTCTCTTACATTAAAGGAAATAGCCATCACCACAACTAACGATTCATGCGATAAGCAGCAGCAAATGGACAATCACATTTCAGAAATTATATACAATGCAATCATCACCTACACTTCCACCACACTGAATTATGATCAAAAGTCTTTTTTTTCACAGCAGAAGCAAAGCGCTGACAACAAAGAAAACAGGTAACATTAAGGTACAGTTGCTGGGGTTTGTTTGGGTTTGTTTGGTTTTTTTTATCTCCCTCAGTCAAAACCCAGTAATGCTTCTAAATTAAGATAAACTACAAGTACTTCAAATTTTCAACAGAGCTATTCTGCAGGGGGCAAACAGCAAATTATTTTTCAACCCTTTCATTTTAGTATGATGTTTTACAGAATGCATTCATTGTCCCTGTCAATACATGTTGCTCATTTACTAATGTCTTTTCCTACTATTTGCTCACCTTTCCGCAGTGGAATTCTTTCCTACTGAGCTGATAACTTTCTTTCCAGGCTTATAGTAATGCATTTTCTTCTCAGATAGGCATACCAGTTAGCAGCCTGATGACATACTCAACTTACCATCAGCCCCAGGAACAATAAACCTACTACTCTAGTGTACTAGTACATTACCTCCAAGGAGACACATATTCTCTCATGATTGCTTCAGAAATTCCCTACCCAATCATTTTAAACAAATTACAGGTGCCTGGAGCAGCTATCTGCAGGCAGCATACACATGACTGGCTCAACATCCATCAAACACTGTCACCTATCAGACACAGGTAACCAAAACGATGTATGAAAAATAATAAAAAAACCCCAAAGTTTTAGGCAATACTGAATTTCAGAGAAGGTGGAAGAAGACTCAAAGTTATAAACACTATGATGTCAGGCTGATGGGCCAGGGTGGGGATGAGCTCAATACCTCCAGTAAGCCTTGAGGTAGTACCTATTATGTACTTTGACTTAACTACCCAAGAAGCAGAGTGCAAATCTCACACAATTCCAGTGCCATCAACCTGCTAACAGAATTTGCCTTTCCCTCTTACCAGTCATGGAACGTGTTAGAGACACAAAAATGTAAATGTGACAGTTTTAAGTGCTAGTATAAGTATGCTAAAGGTCTGTTGTTTAATAGGGTATTTTTTTTTTAAATCTGTCTACTCAGACATCTACAGTCCCATCTGTGCATATTTTAGCCTACTATACACAATGCATTTAATGTATTCTGCTATTTTTCACTATTTCTGCTAACAGCAAATTTTACATATTTTCAAGTATAAAATATAATACCACAAAGGCAAAAAGACTTTTTTTGTAGCACCTGATGGAACAGTATACTAAAAGTGATCCAAATGTAAACCATACAAAAATTACTTTGACATGAGAGCGAACTGACAAAAAATGAGAAATCTTACCTAGAAATAGTTGCATACTTCTACTCTTCTTTTAGAAGGATTAGTGATTAAGATTAAGATTAGTGACAGCCATAACAACATATTGTCACTACGTATAAATTTAATGTGGAGTCCTCCTATTCTGTTCCCTCTTGCAGAACTATGGTTTTGAACTTAATACTATATTATTATTACAGTTCTCCTACAAAGACAAGCTGAGAGAGTTGAGGTTGTTCAGCCTGGAGAAGAGAATGCTCCAGGGGGACCTTATAGTGACATTCCAATACCTGAAAGGGGCAGGGGAAGATCTGTTCTCAAGGATTTGTAGCAACAGGACGTGGGGTAATGGTTTTAAGCTAGAAAAGGGTACATTTAGGTTAGACATTAGGAAAAAGTTCTTTCATATGAGGGTGGTACCAGCATGGGTATTTAATTAAAGCATCTCTCAAATTCTTCAGCTTATCAGAGAATGGCTTTCCTTGTGGTGACTGGACAAGGAAGTACAACCAGCAAAAAACCTTGACATTCTGCATTCCAATTAAACGTCGCACAGTCCAGATCATTGTATGGTTTTGCCAAAGGGATTAATTACTAAGAATCCTTTTATTTCTAGTTAAGAGAACTTATCTTTGAGAGAAAGCCACAGACTTCACCTTTTAACCACGGTAAAAATTATCTGCTTCAACAGATAATTGCAAAATCAAACAAAGCAAACCAAAGAAGCTCGAGCAAATTTAATATTCAGGTTTGCTTTAACCTGAATTCAGGTCAAAGGACCTGCATAGAATAGCATTAAAAAAAAGCTTCCTTAGTACAACCGCATTAATTTTATAGAGTGTTTTTAAATATTTCGCTCATGTTAGGTAGCTTAGTCGGTTACATTCCATGATTAAAACCAAAAACAGTGGTTGTCAGTCTTCCCTGGCTACAGATAGCAAACCATAACAAGAAAGACAATGCATGCAAAAAAACACCCACCAAACCAAATACTTTTCTTTATCAGCATTAGCTATTACTTCTTAAATATTTTATGATCAAAGAACATTGTAAGGCTTATCAGCAACACATTTCCTGTAAAATACTAATCTAGGAATCATTTATGAAGATGTATTTGAATTCCTGAAGCATTTGATCAAGAAAATAAATGTCTTTTTTTCTCTCTCTCCATGATTAAAAAGTCATTTTCACTACACTGTCACTTCTATCAATGAGTTATTAAAATAGTAATTTTATTGCTTTTTATTCACAAGCTGACAGCAGGTCCAGTGCAGCTGAAACATGGAAAGAATACTGAGTATGCTGTACAGTTTGTGTATATGAAGTAGGTGAGATTCCAAGTTCTTGCAATGGACCTACTATACAAATACTGCAGCACACTATCTGCACATTTATCGCAGGCTTTCATACAGGATTTCTGGATGTCCAAAACTCCTGGAAAAATTTCCAAAGCAATAAGTAAGCAGATGTCATTGAAGTGACAGTTGGCTTTCCATTTCAAAAATCCCAGTTAATCATTGATATTGCACAGACAACAGATATTGATTAGCATAGCATAGCTGACAAGTATTTCTACCAAATAGTTTCTAAATAAAGATAAACTCTTTGTCCTCTTCAGTTTCTCAACTCATGCAGCAGTAATACAATTTAATTAATAGTTTCCTCATTGGAGAGTTTGAAGCTGAACTTTTGAAGAGACGAGTGGCAGACTAAGGCTACAGAAGACTGCAAGAAGCTAAAGTGCTCAAGTACAATCTGAGTCCATGTCAGCAAATAAATCCTAAAAAGAAAATAAAAAAGTACACCCAACTGGAGCAACTTGCTTTCAGATACAGAGCCGGGTCTAGAAGTCAGCAAGTATACTTACCTTTCTCCAGATAACTGAAAATTTGATTAGGTCAGGACATTTTCTGGAAATGCCATACAGTCATATCCAAATGATTTTGAGACATTCTCTCGCATCCAGCAAGCCCAGTGTTGAGTTCAAGTTAATGGCCTAACAGACTTAAGTTGATTCTGCATTTCACTCTTCAGCAACTCCACCCCATGTCCAGAGGCACAGTGCAGAAAAACCTCAGTAAATCTATGTCACTTTTGACAACAACAACTGGCTTGAGTTAGCTTTAGAATCAATACAATCACATGCATATGGCATTGTATTAAAGCTAGAAAATTTTCATTCATGTTTGCTCCCATAACCAACATGGTTTATCCACAGACTGGATACATTACACATTCATAAAAGAGAGCTGACTTGTCTGAACAATTATCTAAATTTAGTCAATTGACTAAACTTACTCCTTTTCGGTATATTTCTAATAATTTATTACTTTTAACTTCAAGACCTAATTTTATATATTCTCCTGTTTTACATGAAACTAAATTCCGTGTCTTTCTGCTTATGTGGCATGGAAATGAAATAGTGCAGGACTCATTTATAAAATAGCCTCTATAGGCCACAAGACTGTCTTGGAAACTGACTGCTGAGTTACCAAATTCTGAACATGTCATATGTGAACATGACCATTCACATTTTTCCCACACGCTTTAATTTGTATGATATGCCTAAGAAGTAAAAATAAGCATCCTATGTTACAAACAACAACAAAAGAAGGCAAAAAAGCAGCAGTAAATGTGGGAACTGTAGCACAAAAATATGTATAATTGGTATATTACAATATATCGTTAAATACAGCAACAGCTGCAATATAATTAATTCTGTAAAAACAAGAAAACCATAGTAAATTCTTAATTCCCTACAGTTTCTTATGCAAGATTTATCTGCCTTATAAAAAAATTTCAGTGTAAAAGATACGGAAAAAAATGCGCAATTTTCTGTTTCAGTTTCTCTTGTCTGTGTTTTTCTTTTAGCCTTTAATACAATGATGTGCTCATAAAAATAAAAACCCTCAGTCTGACTGAGGAATCTGTATACAGTCTGAAATTACTTTGTGTTCATTTGCAGAACCAGCTATTTCAAGTTCATGAGAGCTACTAAGTGCAGATCACCATTTTGTGAGATTATTAAATATACCATCATTAATATGTTCACACTGATTGCAGCAGTTTCTGTATGTCTTAATGACAGCATTTACTGACTTCACCTCTACTTAAGTTCTAAAAGATTTTCTTTTCAAGATGTTGTGTATCCAAATTGCTTAGTATTTGCCTCTTCAGTTAACTATGTAATTTAACAGACATCATAAGCAGTTTGTCTACATAAAAAGACCTTTGCTTTTTTTTTTTTCCAACAAGTTGCAACAATTTTCCTAAGAATGAAACAGTACAAACAGCAAGTGGTTACAAACCCAAGCACAGTTCATATTTTCTTTATTGACAGCTTTATTCTTTGGGATAGAAATAACATTTAATTCTCAGTCCATTTAATTAAAATTCTTAGCATAGATTTATCTAATTTTCATAAACATATAAAGTTTTAAATAGAAAACCTAGTCCTCCTTACACTGCAAATTTAGTAACAGTTATTTAGAAACATCATAAAGCATTAAAGTTAGTCTAAAGAAGTTTGTCCAATTATTAATTTATGTGGTTGGGGAAAAAAAAAATAAATCAAATCTTAAAGGCCATCTCTTCTTTCTGATTTTTCAAATATTTGATCTAGTTGGAAGTTACACTCATAACATTAAACTAATATTTGCTGCTCAACACTACAAATTCAAAAGATTAGACCTCCTTCATTTCTATATTGAGCTCCTACTATATCTAATGACAATTCTTCAAAGACATCTGGAGATCCAGAACATATTTTTTAAATCACTGAAGGAGTTCAAAGTCCATGACATGGAACTTTAATTAGGATAGCACTGGACAAAACAGCATTGTATTAACTACTTCAGGAACATGAATAATCTCGGTTCAAGAAAACAGAGTAAAATATATTTTGGTTTAGTGTATTTCTTAAGCATGTATCACTTGAAAGAAAAAAATTACTCATGCAGTACATTACTGCATAATATGCATTTCTATGTACCAACAGCAATGAACGATTATTACCATTTATACTATTATAAAACTTTCTTAAACTGTTTTTCTTTAGATATTCTTACCAAATGTTACTTCTCCATTGCCATTCTTGTCAAATAACTGAAAAGCAACAATGAATATCGCATCTGGAGTACATAAAACAGATTCAAATGCCAAAAATTCTTGATAGGAAATCAGCCTACAAAGGAAAGTATAGAAGTTACAAACATTTCAAAAACCTGTTCACGATATCAATGATATTTTGTATTTCGTGCTCTAGAAAACTGCATCATCCAATCATTAAAGTAAAACTCTAATAAAAAAAAGTTAAGACTGTGCACCAGAAACTGAAAAAGTAGCTGTTACATTTAGATAAGAAAGAAAAGACAATTTAATGCGAGTATAGGAATATACTATACAATGTATGTATTTTCTTAAAACAATGTATAACATTCAGAAAAAAACAAACTGGTTCAGAAGTTATTCTTTACTATGTACACAGAAAAAAGTTTACACTTCATATATAACACGAACTGCAAAGTCATGTACGTCAGGACAAGAAAGAGAAACTGTAAGAACTTTTGGACGTAATGACAGTTAGATATGACCAAGACAGGGAAGGATTTAAGTGTAACAGCATATTGCAAGATTCTGAGCTGCGTATGCAAGACAGTCACAATACAGAAACATACAACTCGGGATGCATTAGGAAAGCTGTTTCTGTGTGAGATAAGGCAGCAGCAGTATTTCCAGATAGGGTTCCCATAATATCTCTGGAATGCTGCCTAAGAAATCCAAGTCCTTGTGTTCAACACTTATAAACTCAGACTTCAATGAAGGAAACTTATTAGAATAATCATAAATAACTTTTCTTGCAGAACTCAGCTTATTCTGACTAACACGAAAAACACTTAGAAGGGATCCTAATTCTGTAAGTGAGAACAGCTGCAGAAAGATAAGTCCCAAGCCAGGAGAATATGATAAAGGACAACGTTGGCAGCAGAACAAAATCATGTATCCATAAAGATATGTAGAACAGGCATATACTGTGGCCTTTCCAAAATAGTGCAAGCAAAAGCCTTAGGTTTTAACAGTAAACATGGTTTATTAAAACTACTGTGTGTCTTCATCCTTGTAAAAATAGGGGACTTAGCTCAATGACTTAGAATTCTCCATCAAGTTACAAGTTACTGAGATCAGTTTACAGAAATAAATGATGAGATCTCTATTTTAGCATCAAATGAATTATCAATGGAAGTAAGAATTTTAATTACATGTTTTCAATTAAACAAAAAGATTACTATTTCCATAGATGCTGTTACAGCATATAGCATCACTGTAGATGATACATTTCCTAAAAAATGTACTTAATTGATCTGAATTTAGTATGCTTCATAGGAGATCACCGACTCATAGTGATTACCTCACATACACTGCTTACTGCTAAAGAGCCAAGTATAAGTCGTTCACTACAGAAAAAAAAAATCAAACCACACTATTCATTGGTTTATGTAGTCTTCAAAGTGCACATAAAGCAGAACTGAGATACTTTTAACAAGGTTACATATGTTAACATACTTGCATATATGCATTATACAGAAAATACAAGAAAAAATGTAGTGATTCTGAAAAGACTTAAGAAGTGGTAAATACTGAATTATTAAATTAATTTGTCACACTTTAGTCCCAACAATCAAAGATATGAGAAGTGTTTTTCAGATGCAAAGTTCATTTCATCCAAAGCATGATCTTGATAAAAAAGGGTTAAGAAGAAACAGAGTATCCTTTAAAATAATTGTAAATACTATAATTTCAAAATATAGTTCACAGAGAAGCATAACCTTGACATACAAATTAACTCCTAACCAGGAGGCCTTATAACTGACAGAATCAAGTGATGATCTCTGTACAATGCATTTGTAGAACCCTGAACCTGAAAGAAGCTGTCTTCAGAGGTCTCACTTTAACAGTGCCTACAGCAAAAGGAGACAGACACATTCAGTTTCCTTCCCACAACTTGCAATGGCTAAGAGCAAGGATATCCCATGATCCTCCATTATCCATGAGGGCAGAGATAACAGCAGCTGGATCAAACAGGATGGAGCTTCCCACCCAATAGCAATACTTGATACTAATCAAGTATCATTCAGTGAACCCCCTGCATTACAGAGTCCATAAAAGGTGAGTGACCTGACATCGTTATATGTAACATTTAAAACCTTTCCTTTCTTCTTATTTCTTCCATACTGTTACCATTCAAAAGCACATAAAGTAAGCCATGTGTTTACAGTTTTCTACCTTTCCTTTTTTCCTACTGCAACTCTTTGCTCTTTTTTTCCCCATACAACATAGCTTTTAGACTTTATGTAGAAGTCTGCTGAGACTCTCCATTACGTGAAACGTTAACTCTTTCTTCAGGACCTAGCTAAAGAACATACTCCTAAATTCTAAGAACAAAATGCTGATAAAAAGAACACCCAGAAACAAGCAATTACAATGAAGAATTTTGAATGACTATTGGGAAATTTTGAAGGTTTGAAAGGAGAAGAAAATCTTTGATTTTAAAACTGCAGTACCCACTTATCTTAACTGACTTATGTAATTGGGAAGCCAGTTTTGCCACAATATATAAGTATATTTCTCAGAGAGGATATTTTCCTATTTCAAAACTAGTGCCTGCAGTCTGAAGACATAGGAATGCTTACAGCATCAGTGAAATCCCATTGTATTGAACAGAGAGCAGACAAGGCAGTTTAGGCCAAATGCTAATTTAGAACTCACCACATTAATTTCTTAGAACATCTATTTGTAACAATGAGGAATAAATACTTTGAAAGTGAATAGTTCCTTATCTGTTTTAAGAACTACCTTACAGAGCTCCACTAAAGCAAACCAGTCTTGTACTGTAGTAACAGGAGAAGGACTGTACTCTGGAACAGTTAAGTAAGGATCAAGTTACCACCAGAATAAAAGTAAAACAATTCTTAAACATATGCCTACCGACAGCCAGTACCAAAATGTGCTTTTTTAAGTGCCAAACAAACATAAATTAAATTTTAAAATATTAACAAAGAAAACTTAACAACAACACTTTGAATATTTATTTGAAGGCCAAGCAAGGCTAAAGGGAATATGATAGTAGATAGAGGAATGAAATTTCATAACACAATCCAAAGCTTCTCAATTACTTGCTGTGTGAGGTTGAGCTGCCATTTAATTTGCAAATGTATGTAGGGAAGAGGACTACTAATACTTCCTTGGACTTCTTACAGTAACTTTAAGTCCTTGAAAAGATGTAATGCATTCCAGAATTCAGTTGAAGATTACAATAATTATTCATGCCACAGATTAAACTCTCTGGGCAGATGATACAGAATCTGAATGTTCATATACTACAGCTCACCACAGGAAGAATGTGAACGTAAAAGTAAACAAATAAACCAATGATGATGATGGAATATAACACGTATTTCACATTAAATACAAATTAGAGTTAAACACAGATTAAAACATTTAGGAAAATGTTTCAGACAAGCATTCAAACAAACATTCTGCACTGCAGATCACACAGTAATAACTCCCATTCCCACTGATTCCATACAGAAGTGGATAAAGCACTCATACCCATTTTTTATTATTTTACTTAAAATATTATCCAGATTTTAAAAAATAAAAACAACAGTAAACACTTACATTCACAGGGAAAGTAACAAAAAGTGATGCCTCAACGTAAAGTTCTGCAGTAGCAATAAAACAAGTTATTGAATTCTTACTGTAAGAAAGATCCTTTTATAAGACTTTTTCTGAAGAACTTGTAAAAGATAACCAACATCTTTCAAAGAAACAAGATACTCAACATGTTGGTTTTCTAGTCACCAATTAGACTATTATTTCAACAGATATATCCAAAAAACCCTCTTTGTTTCATAACAACACAACAAACTGCGGTCATGCTTGGCAAAGAGACAGGTTATTTGGATTTATCAAATGTGTATCTATTAATCAAATATCTATATTTACCAGATGTATTATCAAAATGCTGCAGCTCTATAAAAAATAATATGACATTGATATAAGGAAACTAACGTGAAGTAGAAAACTAATAAAACTAACCATTTATATACATAATAATATGACATCACACAGGAGATCCTACATTTGTCATTCAGTGTAAAATGTATACAGCTTATACAATTTCATTTGTAAAGCAAAAATATTGTGCAAGCTGCTCAGGATACTATGCAAACTAGTAAAATATTCTAAAGCAGAACACAGGAAAAAAAAAAACATCTGTGTGAAGTCAAAGGTCAGATTTAGACTCACAAATCCAAGGAAGCTAAGGGGGGCTTTGAAATAGTACACAATGCATTTGTAAGTACTTCTTGCATTTACATTTGTAAATACTTAAAAAAGCATTGTGTACTGTTTTAACAGCAACTTTCTCACTCTTTTCTGTAAAATACCCACTCCCACATTCTTGGCCTAATTTCTGATCCATCTTGACCTTCTCATTTCACTTTAACAGTGTCCACACTTCCTACTGCAATCCAAGGACAAACCCAGAAGCCTACATACAGCAAGAGAAATGGCCCCTTTGAAGACAAGTGAGTTCGAGGGTACTACTTCAGTGGAATGGACAATTTGTAAATTAGTTTCAGAGAACTGTCTGAAAGCAAGTAATATTGTCTGCAAGCAGAGTTGGAAAAGCTTTATGTGGTGTGATCTTGACTGGGCAAACACCTTTTTCCTTCTTAGATTCATTAGTGTCTTTCCTAACAGCCAGTCCTTTAAAAGAGACTTCAGTGGGTTGATCTGAATTGCGTTCTAGAGAAATAAGAAAGCTTGTCCGTATTTCCACGTTTTACTCAGAGGTACTAAGGACTCTGCATTGCATCTAATCATGGATGTGAGTATACAGAAAAGAACTTTTCCAAGGCAATCACACTATGTTAATCTTATTTGCAGGCTAACTTCCTCTGCATTTGTAGCAATTGTTAAAACTCCACTAAAACAAACCTTAATTTACAAAATGCACATTAAATACATTTTTTTTCCCTAATTTCCACAAACATATAGTCTATTATACTTGAGGAAAAAAATTTACTATCTAAATAAGCTTAAAGTGTAATAAAATCAATAATGTTTTAGAAGATGAAATTACCAAACTCATTCACTCATGCATTTACCAATACATTACAAGCTTCTAACGGAAAGCAAAGTTCTCACCCATCCTTAGTTTGATCTGCCACTCCAGCCAACAGCTGCACTGTTTTAGGATTGTAACGTGAATCTGTATAAAGTCCTAGGTATTTTTGCACAAAATCTTCTGGGGTCATGTAATGTTCACCATCTTTCTCAACACTGGCATACTGGAGTAAAAATAAAAAACAAAACCACACAAACAAAAATCAATCGATTTAGGTGCTATTTATCAGTGATTATCAAACTAGTCTCTTTACTGAGTATCACTTAAAATGGTGCACAACTATCTACACGTAACTGCTCTGAAATTAAATGGCTTGATTAAACTAATAGTGTTGCTATACTAGTTGCATACCACAATCAATCAGATTATCCCCATATTACAGATGTGTTCACATAATGACCAATATTTTCTAATAAAAATACAGTAATGCATTTTCAGAAACTGTCAGGTAATTTAATAAACTTATAAAAATTACAGCTATGCTAATGTAATTTTGCATTTGCAGCTACACTGTTAAAACACAGCACATAAATTTTCGTACCATTTCTAGTGGCAGGTACCTTCTAAATTAGTGTTCTTGATCATTATTGTAATTAGTTTTGAAAATATATACTACTTCTTTTCTCTTTTTGTGAGATTTTTTTCAGATTATTTTTTATCCTGCAACTAATAGGTTGGCCATTTAAAAATTCACACCCACAGAGACAAAAAGGGTTTGAGTCAATGTAAATGTATTAATTTGATTTTTAGTTTTAAATTTATTAACAATGAATTTTCAAATTAAAAAATGCAGGAAAATTTTAAATTATTGAATCTAAATATTAAGAAAACTTACTAAAAATAAAACAATCAAGTACATCTTTATTACTTACACACTAAGACAACTGCCACATGCCTGTATCCATATTCTTACTGATCACTTTTCTGTTTCAAATCATTAATCACTGGCTCTTAATTGTAAGTCAACTTTAAATTAATTTAAACATCCTCAGCTGTCCAGTGACACCAGATAACACAAATCTTGAACTAAGAGGCAACAGGAGTAGAAAACATCACAAGTGATGAATAAAAGGGATGTGTACTACACAAGTTCATACCCCTCAGATCTTGTTTCAAGATGGCAGTACAGTTGCAGAAAAAAATTTCTTGTATTTTATTTATGATAGGACAGTAATCTTGGAAATAAAAATGAAGCTTTCAGATTGCCAAGTTAAATTATGTTTACATCCTAGAACACAGAAAAGTAGCTCACAAAAGACTTCTAGTTTCCTGAACTACTGTGACCCAATCCAGTTTGATGATGACATTTCTCAGTAGTTTTGCTCACAAACTCTGTAAGCAAGCTTATTTAATAGTTTAAAATCCATCTCTTCTGTTCACTCTCTGGTGTACTCTACTTGTACACACGGTGATTGAGATGCAGACCTTCAAACACACATAGAAGTGTGTGGATTTTGAGAAAGCAAAGTTACAAAAATGTGCAGTTGCTTCATTAGAATTTCAGTAGAATTTTTATTTGCAATAGAAGTACTGATTTTTTTATTTATCTGTAAAAATCTAATTCAACTTTCTAGATTCTATTCATTAAAGGAAAACTACACAAGCATTCTCTGCAGATAAAGAAACGGAAATGCCCCCCAACCCTACAGTGCAACATCTACACTACTGAATTCAAACTCCCGTTAATGGCCTCATCTTTAGTTTGTAACTTTTCCATTGTAAACTCCAGTACCTTGATTCAGTTCATGCTGCTTTCTGTGGAAGAGTAACAAAATGAGCCCTTACTCTGCCAGGACCCCACAGGAATGATAATGTTAACAATAAGACCTACACACAATACCCATCAAGATGTAACGCTTCATTACAGTGAAGGGGATCACTCACACATCTCATGCTTCTCTCAGCTGCGCACCCCAAGCAATTCAGTCAGGACACTGTTTCAGTGTACAGGAGCTTGCATCAGCACCAATGCCTGCTGAAGCCACCTCCCATAGCTCTCTCCCAATACCAGCCCCACGCATATCCTCATCACCTCTCCCTCTTCCACCCCATAGCTGTGATGACAGCTGTTTGCAAGACTCCACTCTAAACCAAATTATTGAACTAATGCAGAATTAAAATAGATGATTTCCACAAAAATAGGAACACAAAAATCACTGGACAGGAATCCTTTAATTCATCACTGCTGCCAACATGCCAACATAATGAAATTGTGGCTTCACTGACTCAGCTCAGAAAAGTTCTCTTCTCATAGACACAAGTGACTAAAAAATGCATTATAAAGCACATTCTGCTGCAAGACATGCAATCCAAAAAAGGTTTTGTGTATGAAGTACTATCAAACATGCAGACTATTGAGTATATCTTCAAGAATAATGGAATTCAACTGTATGACAGTAGAGTGCATATCAAGGACAGTCAAAATCTAAACATCTTTTTTTCTTCAAATACCAATTTATCTGAGTTTATTACAAACAGCAAAGTGTTTTACAGTAAACTGTATGTAGGAAGTTTTATTAAAAAATTTCTGAGACAAAAATAATTGACAGATACATTGAGCTCCATGTGAGGTGGTCACGATAATTTGAAAGAACTTGGCAATGAGCAAATAAATTAAGGCCTGACGAAGGCTGTTGTCTTTTGGCAGGTGTTTACATTTGTCCTTGAGTTATCGTTTCACTGTGCAACTTTAGTCAAGAGCCTTTTAGCACAAAATCTGCAATTGTAAATTATATCTTAATTTGCATATAAAACATGACATCCATTATATCTGCATTTTCTTGTCTTCAATTATTATTACTTTATAACACAAAATTCTTAGCACTTATAGACTATCTCAGGGAAACACTCAATGAATTTACCTAAGACTTTTTCTTAAACACCGCCACATAAAATGAAAACAAAAAAAACTACTGTCTAGTTGTACAATATAGTGCTAGGTACCATCACACTTTTATCAACAATGCTTTCTTTGAAAAATTGGTTAGTTTTCAATTTAAATGGTTTTCCCATCCCAGTGATTTTATCTAGGCAGAGGAGAAATAAGTTCCAAAACAAAAAAGACCTATGAGTACTCTTAACATATTTTCTTTTAAATTAAGGTAAACTAGGAGCCAGAGATTCAGAATATTTTTAGGGGATGTTTCCTGTATTAAAATTAGCAATTCGTTCTCCTCCACCTTGCTGGAACAGGTTCTACTCGCATTCAGCAGGCAGGGAATAATTCAGCTATATTAGCCAAGGGCTGACTGTGTCTTACCTAAGAAAAGGAATGAAGGCTCACTAAGAAACCCGGTAACTGTTGCTCTGCCTAAGTCTTTTATCCTTCAGTGAATATCTATTTTGTTCTTTTACAGTTGTTACTGAAGTCAGTGGTCAGCAAATACCCAACAGAGAACTTATTTGATGGTGACCAAACATGAAATTTCAATGCCTGTATTTCATAGTTCCAGGACTACATAGCCTTAATAGCACACCTTTTCTAATACAAGTCAAACTCAAGATTTTTAACAGTTTAAAATAATAAAAAGAAATATAGAACAAGCTTTGGAAATTCTAAGGGAGAGGTACTTATCAAACATCCATTAAGATACAACTCAGACTGGATGGGCAGAGGACAGTATCACATTAAAGGATACACATGAACAGAAGGAAATTTAAGTACACTCTCTGTGAATAAGGTGGATGACGAAGAGGCCCAGAGTTCACATCTTCCCTTCCACTTAGTTCCAAGAGAAGCCAAATTTAGGAAGGAATGCACGACCTTTAGCTGAAGCTCACAGAACAGGGCAGCAGGCTCAGCAAAGAGCACAACATATCTGACCCCTGATGTGTGTGACACTAGCAGTATTTCATAACAAGACTCTCTACAACTTAGCCTTGGAAACAGCAGGTTCTCTTTTGAACTTTCTTAAGTTTGCAATTAGGTTTGCTTGCCACCTAACAAATTAAAAAAAAAATAATTACAATTATAATCAAACATAAACCAAAGTAAACTCTTTCTATGCCAGAGTTTCTGTGCTGTTTCTTTTTTTTTTTTTTTTTTTTAAATCTCTCAGACATGAGAAGACAGGAGAGCTTTTGAAGATTACAAGATAGATGTGGAAAAGACCCCAAAGCTGGTTTAAAACTACCCACGACTACCTGCTTTTTAAGTCAATAAAACATGTATTGTCAGAGATACAATTTCAAGATCTGGTTGTACAGTGTTGTTTCTCTCCACTTTTCCTTGTATGACCAAAATCAAGGACTTCAAACAATTATTTCTTTCCAGAAGCAAGCACTTCTATTGACTGGAAGTCAAGAATCATAAAAAGTCCAAATTTCCAAGCTGAACAGAGTTATTCAGACACCATGTTTCACTTTTTTTCAATCAAACATGTGAAAACTATCTTGCAAAAGGTTGGGAAAGAGCTGTGTGATGTTCTAGAACCATGCATTTTTATATTATATTAAAATTTATTTTAAAAAATCACATTTTCATGTTGCATATTAGCGTACTCTACCGTATTCCTTATCTACAAAAGCTAAATGTCATGCCAACAATAAATGAACCTGTGATGAAAGATTTTGTACTAGAAACTAGACACTGGACTTTCATGGTTTAATTCCAGCATTGTAAATTTTAACACTCCAGCAATGTTACCAGTGTAGTCCAGCATGCAAAAGCAAAAAAACACCAAAATGATGGCTGGAATGTAACTTCTCTGTCTCAGGCAAAAATGTCTGTCTACTTACTGTATGTGGAAACTGTTAGATAATATGGTAGGACCAAAAGACAGATGTCAAAGATTAAATAATAGATTTTATTATTTACAGTACTAGCGCTAGTACTTATTTTTGTATTCTTTCCCTTTTCATAGAGGAAAGCTTCTTGAACAGGCTATGTAATAACATAAAGGGAAAGGAAAAAATGTATTTCAGTGATTTTGGAAATATCAGTTGCCCAACTATGGATCTAAAACACGTTTTTTTAATCCATCTGCCTGATTCAAACCTTATTATCAAAGTTCCAGGATTAACAGGATTTTCCTCTCAGATTATGCCTCACTCACTGCGGTGAGTGGAGAAAGACTTATGCTTTTATTTATATATGTTTATTCTAAGGCACTTCAGATAATATTATGAAATTTATCAATCATAACAAATCAATTTTAAGTTCTAAAAATATTGCCAGTCAGTCAACCATTTGCAAGAGGAACATATATAAACCCCAAGAACAAAACATACAGCCATGGAAGAATTCTTTAGAAAGTTGCAAAACTGTATATAAAAAAAAAAGGACTTAGTTAGAGTTATAATTATTTATTAATAGGAAATTGGAAAATACTTCAGAAAATTATTTAAGATTATGATTTGGAAATGGTTAAGCACAATCTGTGTCAGGAGCAACCTCTCTCAGCCTGACCCTTTCACTATACTATGCCAGCAAAGTGAACTCCTTTCCTACAAAAACAACCCATGTGTCATGCCGTGGCAATCCACTGAATGTCCGAAAAATAAGTCTGTCACTCAAACAACACTACACAGATATTTTTACCTGCAAAAAAATATTTCGTAGCTCAGTAGGATCCGCTCTTTTGGTCGATTGCA
>NW_008596919.1:0-4362 GCF_000691845.1 Merops nubicus | reverse complement strand
TTTCCCCCTCCTTGTGAGGCAAAACAATTGCTCCAAGCCATTGGGTGTGTCCTGGATGGAAACAAGCTTTTTTAACCCCAAAAAGACTTGGGATGGGGGGGGGTCTTCCACCCCCAGCTCCCCCCAGAAGCTGCCTGGAGCTGGACAAGCCCAAACCCTCCTCCACAGGATCAGGCCTCTGGTTCCCTGCGTCTCATCCCAGATTATTTTGGGAGAAGCCAAAATTTCATCCACCTTTCCCACCTAAATCTGGGGCTCCTGAAGGAATAAAGCTCCCGGGGCTTTATTCTTCATTATTTTGGGAATAAGTTCAGCCCAAAGCCATGCTCAGCTCCCAAACTGCAGGTTTCCATCCCAATTTCCAGCTGGGAATACTGGGATAATGGGAAGCATGAGCTGGTGGGTTCAGGACACCCCAACTCCACCCGCAGCAGGTGGGGAAACTGAGGCAGGGAGCAGCCAAACCCATGGGATGAAATCCCTGGGGAGGTTTAACTCCCGGATGAGGCTTTTCCATGAGGATCTCTGGTGGGTGGAGATGTTGGAATGGGGGATCCCTGTCTGGGGAATGATTCCATGCTGGGGGATCCCTGACGTCCGTGCCCATCCCGGCGTTAACCAGCAGCAGCAGCTTGGGGCAATTTGCAATTAAAACAACAAAAAAGAAAAACAAACAAAAAAAAACCACCCCAAAAAGCCCAAATCTGCCCCCAAATGACCCCGCTGAACCTGATCTCCCCAGGGCAGGGAATTCTCCTGGATTATTTTGGTTTTCCCCAGGGATTTAAGCACTGCATCCATCAGTTTGCTACAAGGGCACCAGGATCTCGGCAAAAATCCCCCCTCCCTAGACATCCAACACGACTTTTTGGGGAAGAAAAGGGAAAAATCGAGGGTTAAGCTTGAGGTGATTTTACTCCTGATCCCAATCCCACCAAATTCCCATTTTTTTGGGGCAAGCTGGAGTGCCACGGCCGTGCCGGGATGCCCGGTGGGGTCCCTTTCCCACCTCTCACCAGGATTTTCCCCTTTATGGGAATTTTTCTGCCTTTTTTTCAGGGTTAGAAAAGGCAAATTTGGAACTGGGGGGGGATTTTGGAGCTCTAGAAAAGGCGACTTTCCAAGGAAAAGGTCACCAAAGGATCGGCGCCGGAGCTGCCGAATAGATTCCCTGTTTGCTGGATAAGGCAGCACGGGGGTCGAGGGAGAATTCAAGCCATGAATAAGAATTAAAAATCATTTATAAATCCTAAATTTAGAAATAAAGACCTCAAATATAAATCAGGACCCCCCCCCAGGTCCTTATTCAAGCAGGGAAGATGCCACACGGCAACGATTCGGCGCCGCAGCGAAGCCGAGGCCCCAAAGCACCATTTTAAGGCTGAAAAAAAACCCCAACCCCCCAAAATCTGCTTTAAATCTGCTGTTTTTGGGGCAAAATTTAAAAAATCAACCCAACCTGTGCTGCTGGGGCTGGTTGGAGGCAGAGGAACCAGCACCGGGCGTAGCGCTGCGAGCTGGAGATGTGATTTTAATCCCCATTTAATGCCCGTTAGTCAGCCTAATTAAGTTGAGATTTCCCAGAGAGGCCTCCCAAAAAAAACGAATTCTTCTTTTTTTTCAAGAATATCTTTAGTTTTCCTCCCTAATCCCTGGGGTTTTAACAGCCACGACCCTGGGTGAGGGATAAAGGGGAGGAAAAGTGACTCGTCCCCATTGCCGGCTTCCCCCTCGGCTCTAAACCGAGCCTAAAACTGAGCCTAAAATAAATCTCAAGTTGAAAAGTGGGGTTTGGAGGTGCTGTAATTAATTATTAATAATAACTATAATAATTTATAAGCAGCGAGGTCCTTTGACCGAGCCTTTCCCGTGGGAAAAGCCAAAAAAATAACACAGGGGAGGGTGGAAACTCCTGGATTTGGGGCTGTTTGCCCCAAAACGATGAGGCTGAGGGAGGGAAGGGAGCAGAGGGGAAAGGGAAGAGAAGAGGGAGAGTTTTCTCTCTCTTTTTCCCCCCCTTTTTCTTTCTCTTTCCTTCCCCTCCAGCCCTTTCTCACCTGCTTTCACTTTCTCTCGTTTACTTTCCCTTTCCTCAGCTGCTCCTTTCTCTTTCTCTCCCTTCCCTTTCTCTTTCTCTTTTCCTTTCTCTTTCTCTCTCTTCGCTTTCTCTTTCTTTCCCTTCCCTTTCTCTTTCTCTCCCTTCACTTCCTCCTTCTTTCCCTTTCTTTCCCTTTCTCTCCCTTCCCTTCCTCCTTCTTTTTCTCTTCCCTCTTTCTCTCTCTCCCATTCTTTCTCTTTCATCCTTACACCCAAGCTCATTCCCATCCTCTCCCCTCTCCTTTCCCTCGTTCTCTTTTTCAATCCTGCACTTTCCCCTCCTCTTTTTATCTCCCTTTCCCCTTTTTCTTCCATTTTCACTCCCTCTCACTGTTTTCCAGTGCCCCCCCCTCCCCTTTCCCTTCTGTCTCTGCTCTCACCGGGCTCCTTTAGCACCTGCTGCCTCTTTCCCATTCCCTGTCCCTCCTTCCCACCCTCTCTCCTTCTTTTCCAGCCCTTCTCTTTTCATATCCTCTCTCCTTTCCCATCGTTTTCCATCCCTTCTTTTCCATCCCCTCTCTTTCTCTACCCTGTCCTTTTCCATCCCTTCTCCTTTTCCAGCCCATCTCCCCCTTTTCCATCTTCTCTCCCTCTCTTCCAGACTTTTCCACTCTCTGTCCTCCTCTTGCATCTCCTCTCCCTCTTGCAGCATCTCTCCCTCTTTTCCATCTCTTCTTTTCCTCCCTCTCTCCTTTTCATCCCTTCTCCCTCTTTTCCATCCCCTCTCCTTCTTTTTTACCCTCTGTCCTTCTTTTCTATCCCTTCTCATTTTCTGTCCCCTCTCTTTCCATCCTCTCTCCCTCTTTTCCATCCTATTTCTCTTTCCATCCCATCTCCCCTCTCCTCCACCTCTTCTTTTTTACCCTCTGTCCTTCTTTTCCCTCTCCTCTCCCTTTTCATCCCTTCTACCTTTCCACCCCTCTCCCTCTTTCCCAACCCTCTGTCCTTCTTCTCCACCCCTTCTCCTTTTCCACCCCTCTCCTTCTTTCCTACCCTCCATCCTTTCCCATCTCCTCTCCCTCTTTCCCATCTCCTCCTCTTCTCCATCCCCTCTCCCTTTCCAAGCCCTCTCCTTTTTTCCCATCCCTTCTCCTTTTCCACCCCTTCCTTCTTTCCTACCTTCATTTCCCATCTCCTCTCTGTCTTTCCCATCTCCTCCTCTTCTCCATCCCCTCTCCTTTTCCATCCTATTTCACTTTCCAATCCCTTCTCATTTTTTACCCTCTGTCCTTTTCCACCCCCTCTCCTTTTCCACCCCTCTCCTTCTTTCCTACCCTCCATCCTTTCCCATCTCCTCTTCCTCTTTCTCATCTCCTCCTCTTCTCCATCCCCTCTCCCTTTCCAAGCCCTCTCCTTTTTTCCCATCCCTTCTCCTTTTCCACCCCCTTCCTTCTTTCCTACCTTCTTTTCCCATCTCCTGCCGTCTTTCCCATCTCCTCCTCTTCTCCAGTCCCTCTCCTCTTCCACCTCCTCTTCTTTCCCATCCCCTCTCTTTTTTTCTCATCCCCTCCTCTTCTCCATCCCTTCTCCTTTTCCACCCCTCTCCTTCTTTCCTACCCTCCATCCTTTCCCATCCCCTCTCCCTCTCTCCCATCTCCTCATCCTCTTTTCCACCCCTCTCCTTCTTTCCTACCCTCCATCCTTTCCCATCCCCTCTCCCTCTCTCCCATCTCCTCCTCTTCTCCAGTCCCTCTCCTCTTCCACCTCCTCTTCTTTCCCATCCCCTCTCCTTTTTTACTCTCTGTCCTTCTCCATCCCTTCCCCTTTTCCCCCCCCTCTCCTTCTTCCCTACCCTCCATCCTTTCCCATCTCCTCTCCCTCTTTCCCATCTCCCCCCCTCCTCCATCCCCTCTACTCTTCCCCCTCCTCTCCTTTCCCATCCCCCCTCCCTCTCTCCCATCTCCTCCTCTTCTCCAGTCCCTCTCCTCTTCCACCTCCTCTTCTTTCCCATCCCCTCTCCTTTTTTACTCTCTGTCCTTCTCCATCCCTTCCCCTTTTCCCCCCCCTCTCCTTCTTCCCTACCCTCCATCCTTTCCCATCTCCTCTCCCTCTTTCCCATCTCCCCCCCTCCTCCATCCCCTCTACTCTTCCCCCTCCTCTCCTTTCCCATCCCCCCTCCCTCTCTCCCATCTCCTCCTCTTCTCCAGTCCCTCTCCTCTTCCACCTCCTCTTCTTTCCCATCCCCTCTCCTTTTCCATCCTATTTCACTTTCCCATCCCCTCTCCTTTTTTACTCTCTGTCCTTCTCCATCCCTTCTCCTTTTCC
>NW_008596918.1:0-12607 GCF_000691845.1 Merops nubicus | reverse complement strand
TCCAACCCCTATGATTCTATGATAGGAAATTACATACATATCACAGGGTATGCACTTCACAGTCAAGTTTGTGATGTTTTCTAACATAGTTTTGGAGAAGCAAGGCCAGCAGCAATTATTCCATTAAGTCATTAATAAATTGAACATAGAGGCTGGTAAGAACATTCTGAGGTTTTGGCTGTTGGGGCTGAATTTTCAAATTATTGATTACAAAACTGTTGATTATAAAGATTTTAGCTGAATGGTGGGAGTTGTATCTTTGAATAGCAACAGACTAAGATCTTTTTAGAGATCTGTGGTTTATTGAACATTTCAGTCTATTTTGTTAAGACTGAATATATTAACAAGTACAAGAAGAATGCAGAATGGCTTTTGATGTATACAGTGCATGCCAGCTCAGTCATCTTAGCTGACAACCACCTATGGAAAAAAAAATATGACACTTGGTCTTCCTCCTAAGATATTGTCAACTGTTACTGAAGAAGATGCTGTACTTATGAGCAAATGTAGCTGTGGAAATGGGTGATAATGATCTTGTATCCATAGTGAAATATCTTATAGCCCTATTGACGATCTGCTAGATTGCAAGTTTAGCTTTTTAAAATTTGTTTAAACTAAAAAGCTTTAAGACTAGTAAGCATACAAAAAATTAGACTTAGAGCCCAATAAATCTTTTGTGGTTAGTGTCTGAGGTTTGGAATCTGAAAAGCAAACTTCCAAAGTTTAGTCTGTCTTTGCTCTCTTTGTCATTAGTAGACATGCTTTTTCTTGTAAATATTTATACATCATGCAATTCAGAACACTAAGGAATTGCAAAGGGAATAAAACATTTGAATGTGAATCACAGTTGGATTTATATATTTAGCAATCCTGTGCTTGTGTTAAGAAGCGGGTCCAAACCTTGATCTAACTTTGTGAGTTATAGCACAGAGTCCCTACATAACCTTGCATAAGACCAGGGGAGGGGTGGAGTAGAAATATAAGTACATTTGGGAGTTGGAGGAATAGAACAGCATACTGAATTGTGTCTTTAATTAAAATACTGTAATATGTCTATCAGTAGCTATCTGATACTCTTTAGATATTTCCTTCAGGTATTGTTTTGCTTGGAGCTGAAACAAAGAATATGGTACCACGCAATTGTAAGATAATTAAAAGAACAACTTTCAAAGTAGGAGAAATCTTCCTTCTGTTCCATGGTATTTTTGGGCTATTTGCACCAATTTTCTCCTGTTGAAAAACTTCATAGAGTTTTAAAATGGTTTAGGTTGGAAGGGCAATGTAATATAATATAATAAATATAACGGAACCAATTATCACGATACTATAGTCCAGACTTTGTAAGAATTTGGTAATTAGGGGCATGGCTACTGTCTGTGATAGGGTCATATATATGTTGGCCATATATAAATGTGTGTTGATCATATATAATGGGTATAATTACTTCTGTCTGCAATGTGATCACACCTGTTTGCCATATATAAATGTGCATTGGTTGGTATATAATCGGTATAATTGGTACATGTTGGTCACACACAATTAAATTAAAAAATAAGAGGAAGAAAGCTGATCCTGGGTGGAAAGCTGACAATTCCTGTTTATGTAATTTATGAAAAATTTTAAACCAACTTCAGTTAATGTGATGTGTCCCCTTTCATGTCAAATTAAGTATAAACATAAAGTTCAGTATCTGTAGTCTGGGACTGAAGTGCTTGCCTGTGTTGTGCTTTAAATTGCTCATCCAAATTGTGGTTGATTTGTGTTTGTTTAGTCTCAAGAAAAAAAAGAAAGCAAAAAGACAACTATTGAATTTAGTGTACCTCTTTGCGCTGAATAGGAAACCTTAAGCAATGTGTTTGTGTGTGTGTGTGTGTGTGTGCGTGATCCTCCTCTTCTGCCCCTCCCCTGTCATGTCCCTTAAAATGTCTACCTGAACAACTCAAACCCAAAAGCAGAATACATCCTAGGAAATTTGATTGCCACAATATGATAAATTAGTACTAGTTTTCAGTTTGGTGAGTGACTTTGAGCTTTACTTCAGTGTTGGAAGATCAAAATTCTAATAGATTCTGTTATTATACTTGGGTTTAAAGAAGCTTTCCGTAGCTTATAAGTGTTGGAAATATTTAAAGGTTCAGTAGTCAACATGGAGAAGGTACATGTGACTCTTTGGCTGCTGTTATTACTCACTTGTTTTCTTATTTAATTCATATCACTGCATTAGAAAAGACAAATTTATTATAGTTTTTGACACCACATATATTTTTCCTGTCATTTTTTCTGTAGTGAATAAACTTCTGTTTAGGTGAGATGTCTGTGTCATGTCTTGAAAGCAAAAGAGAGATGAATGGAAAAATTGAATGTTAAGTCTTGAGTTTGGTTTAGTCTTTGAAAGAAAAAATAATATATTTTGAATGAAAAAAAACCCCATCACTTCTCCCTGAAAATGTAATGCATAAGTACTGAAATATTCCCAGTAGTAGTTTGTATCTTCTTGTTGTCAAATGTGTAAGAAGCTTACACTCTCCAAACACAGGTAACAAATTCTTATCATTTATCATTTCCCATGGAACATGATCATCTGCAAAAAGATCAGTTCCTCTAGAAGCTACTTGTTAGTAATCCTGAAGAAAATTTTCATAACTCACCCTATGGTTATGGTTATCTGACTCATAATATTACATATTTTAACACTTTTAGACATGTTGACTAACATCGCTCATAGATCAGTTCCATTTTGCTAGCACTTTTTTTTCATTTGACAGGCTTTATTCTTCTCCATATTTTATTCTGTTGGAACTGACAAAGGGGCTTGGAACTCATTAATGGATCTTACTTATGTTAAACGTCATAGCTATAAATCTATGAGATGTCACCCTGGGTTGTGTCTGCGGCAAAATCTAGTGGCTACTTTCTTTTCCCTTCTTGCTTCATATTTTGTTACGTTGTTGATTAGATAATAAATGGATAGCTGCTTAGGAAAGGGAATTGCTGCTTAAAGATACCTTCTCCATTGTGTGGATTACTAATTGATTTTATCCTTTTCTGTGTTTAGTTTGTCTTGGGTTTGGGATTTTTTTTCAGTCAAGGTCGTTCCCTTCAAAACTACAGAAGCACTATTTTCCCAGAGGTGAGTAGACTGTCAAAATTCATTAATCAACTTGACAAGTTGCCTAATCTCTTGCAGTTCTCTGAAGATCTTTTGGTTTTCTTAAAACAGCACAACCTCCAGATCTACACAGGACAGTATTGTCCTAGTGTTGCTGATTGCTTGGTTCTGCACAGTGGTGTTCCTATGTTTATTCCTTTAGTTTACATTTAGAAAGACTTCCAAAACACCTCTTCCAAATACACAACTTCAGATTTAAAAAATGAAACAAACAACTCTGTCAGTATTGTGAAGCTTTTCACTTTGAAATTAAATGCACGTCATATAAAATTACAGGGTTTTTTTTCATTTTCTTGAACTTCATGTTATTCCTTTATTTTTTTCAGACAGCTCAAATTTAGAAGCTTCTGAAGAATATTATTTTCATTGTCCTTACCTTTATTGTAGGACTGTATGTGAGTTACAATAATATTTAGTAACCAGGATGTTTTAGCACCTGAATGAATAAACTTGGCAATCCATACAGTGTAAGAATACCTGACTCATATCTAGCACTTTTAGTTTATCTTAAAACACAATAAAAGAGGTCAGTAAAGCTCCCCAGAGTTTATGGAAGGTAGAAGACAGAGCAAGAAACACAATGCAGTGAATGGATTTTCCCAGGGGCCATGCTGAGAAAACACCTATTACCTGAGCACTAATGCAGAGTTCTCTGTGAAGAAAATCAGCAAGAAGCTGTTTGCATTTTTACTTTTTTTAATAGAAAATCATGGCTTCATTTAAATTTAACTTAACCAGCTGGGAGTTAAATGTCTGCTCTGTTCTTAGATCTTTCTTTAGTTAAGAGGAATGGCATCTTCAGTTATCTCATCTGTATTAGGTACATCTCAGGATAGTTTATTTTTCAGTCCATTGGCTAAATGAAGAACAAACCTTAGATTAAGTGCTTTAATGACAGTTTGTTAAATTTAATTGTATCCAACTTTTGTGTGTGTGTCTCTGCACAGCAGTGTGCCAGCAATTGCTGAAATTTTCTATATTCAACATATGTCTAAGGTTTATTCTGGAATACTCTTCATCAGTGTCAGTCATAATTGGAAGAGAATAATACATTTTAAATACTTTTATCAGTCAGAGCTATCATCAGAGCTTTACTCAGCTTTTATCAGAGTTTCATTATCAGACATTATTACCAGAGATATTCTGACTTATAAAGATTAAGTTCAAATAATACAGAAAAGTCAACACTGAGTCAGCATCCATTTTGCCAATGATAACCTCAAATTAACATGTATTAGCATATATTTTGCAACTTGACTCTTTCTATATGGAAGAAATTCAGACCTTCCTGGAGTATCCTTTATTCCTTCATCTTCAAAAACAAAGCATCTTTGTTCTTTGTGTATGAGTAATTTACCCCTATGGTCATAGTATAAACTACGACATGTCCTTTAGTATTTAGAACAGCAACAGGGGTCCACAGGTCAATATAATCAGTTCTCTTTGTCCTAGAAGATGATGAGAGATATTAAGAAAAAGTTTAGAAGTGAATGAGGAAGGAAGGTAACATTATCATAATCCCTACTGAAACAAACAGATGAAATAAAAATAATAACAGATAACAGTCTACTAATTCGCTTTAACTGGTTGAAAAATTGGAAGCTAACTAGTCAAAGCTCATACTCTCCCATTTGGGAGGATCTGAGGAGTTGCCTCACTGAACTCCACCACTATGCTCTGTGCTCCTTGATAGCCAGACTAGGAAAGGAACACACTGCCCATTGCCTGCAGTCTTCACAGTCAATAAAAAGGCCTCAGACTCAGCCTTTCTGGAGATCTTGAGACTGACCAGTCTACTGAGATAGTCATGTATCAAGCAAGTTTACCATTGTTTTTCCTTCTGGTGTTGTAGCCCAGTACTTTGCAGAAACTAAAGTCTGCTCACATACAATGCACAAATCAGAGTGGCCCTAAGCATTAAAGGGCCTAGAGCCCACTGTAGATTATGCTTTTTATTGTGTTTTACTTACTTAATTCTCCTTTTCTTAAGCATGTACTGTGTTGAGGTTTAATTAAAGGCTCTGCATAGATCAAGGCAAAAGTCAGCTACATGATGAATATTCCTAGTCTATGCCTTGTTAACCAGATTGTATCTTGAACTGAGACACTTAATGTTCCCTAACTAAACATTTGTTTGTGATCACCTCCAGGATTCCTGGGCCATTGGGGTTCCCTGTTCTAGCCTATTGTGTTATCAGGGTGACCTATTTATTCCACGTGGCATCAGTTGCATGGTGTCTGGAGGAGACCCTCCTCTGAACATCCATCCCAGCACCAGCAGTCGGGGTGCCAGGAGGAGCTGTGCTTCAGTGCCAACTATTTCTGAGGCAGCTCCAACTCCTTCATATGCTGCCAGGATCTCTTTTTCAGTTGGAGTGTAGCTGACCTTGGATCCTTTGTATCTGCGACTCCAAAAGCCCAGAGTTTGGCCTCGGGTCTCCCTGCGTGCTCTCTGCCAGAGGCTCCAGGTAGGACCATTCTTCCCAGCTGTGGTGTAGAATCTTGTCCTGCCCGGACTGGCGCGAGGGCTACTGCAATGCTTCTGCATTCTCCACCTTGCCCAGGCTCTCAGAGGACCCTTCTGTGGTGGGCGGATATGGATAGAAGAGCAGCAGCTGCCAGTTGCTACCACAGTGCATTCTGTCATGCTACTAAATGCACAATCTCACGTTTAATTTCTTCAAAGGCTTGTTGCTGCTCAGAGCCCCACTTAAAATTATTCTTCTTCTGAGGCTCAAGTTCCCCCATGGCAGTGATACCAAAGGCCCACCAGCACCCTTTTGGGTCCTTGAAACATCCTCTCCTAAGATAAAAAGTGTAAAACACACATTGATTTTATAACTAACATAAAATGCCACTCTTCCTGTCCTTTCCCAGTAAATGTTTCAGTAACTGCTGTGCTGTTTGTTATGGTTATTGTGTTTGACCTCATTGAATGTTTGTTTATGTGTCTGTTCCTCAGCCCCAGTTATCAGCACTGTCTCCATCTAGACTTGTATGCTCTGCTGAAATCCTTGCAGGCCTATGGCCATGCCTAGGAGAGAGACTTACAGACGTTGACTGCCCTTCAGTCTTGAATCACTTTGAGATGTTACCTTTATAAGTTTAAGGTGTTTGAAGCATTTGGAGTATCATATGGCAGAGCACCCTATCCTTCACCAAAAAAGGAGAACATCAGCTCTTTTTCTTCCATCATCTCGATCTTCAGCATTGCAATATCTTTTTTTTAATAGATCCAACTTGGAAGGAATGCGTAGTATGTCAGACAAAATGTGTGACATCACAGAAAGGTGATGGTGAGTCTTGAACCTTAATAGAGTGGTACTCAGTATTGACTGAAATAGTTATACATCAGGAAGAATTTAGGGAAAGTTAGACTTTAGAACTAGAAAACTTGATAACAATTATTATTTCCTGATGAAAATTTTATTTCTCATCTTCCATGGACTTATTCTTGTTGTAATGTAAAATAAGAAAACATTATGCGAGTCAAAGCTAACGAGGTTATTTTTCCCATAAAGGGTTAAATGTTTAACAGAAATAGTATTAAATCTGAAATATTTCATGTTATTTTATGAATTTCATGAAATAAAGGATGTTTCAAGTGAAAGAGAAGGCTGTGTGAACAAACACAATCTAAAGAATATATTCTACTGACAAAATAATAACTGAAATAAGATATCTATGCTCTGGTTGTTACTCCTCCTTATATAATACTTTGTAAGTCCATAATATATGAGAACCAGTGATTACCTTGTCACGGTTTCACTTTGGGATGTCTTTTTTTTTTCTTAGTGAGTTTAATATTTACATCACAACTTAATTCAGTCAATTAATAAAAATACAATTTATAATTACCTTTAAAATAAAAGAACAATCAAGTGCTACAGTTTAATGTAATCAAGCTATTCAGTTTAATTTTGTTTCTACATGTGTCATGTTAATCCATAAGTCAAACCAATAAATTTTTATAAAAGAGATTTTCATCAACCATGTTGAACCTCACATAAATGATCATTGGACACTTTTCTGTGAAGTTATGCACCAAAGGATCAGATACGTTATGAATTCAGTAACAAAACTCACTTCATTATAATTTATTGCTGAACATATACTATAACCTACTTTGGAAGAAATTTTGGAAGGGCAATCAATTATGAAAGGCACCATCTGACAGTCCACAAGTGATATAAAACATTAGTCAAAATATTAAGATCTGAGAGCCTGAAGTAAACTGTTTTTCAGAAACTACAAGTTTGGATCAAAAGATTTCAAAGCTCTGTAGGAAGCTGTCATATACCAAAATGTGTATGTATAAATATATATATACACACATATACTTTGTTTTCTGCTAATTATAAAAACTATTAATTGGAGAAAATAAAATCTTTAACTTTTCACTTACATATTGGGAAAAGTGTATTTTAATGTGAAAAAGTAGCTACTTGTATATAGTTTGAACTACTGTAGTTTTCATGATCTGATGTTGGGCTGTATCTGTGATGATCAAAGGATGTAGGGATTTTTTTTGTAAGTATGAGTAATAGCTTTTATTTGATCAAGGTCTCTGTGTGGAGCAAAAAACTTGCATTCCTGAAATCTTGTCTACTCTTCCAAACTAATAAGGCCAATACTGAACTATTTATTCCTCAGAAGAGAAATAATAATGATAATAATAATAATAACAAAAACCCCAATAATATAAAAAGTACAACTTTGTGATTGTCCAGTGGTATTAGAGTCCAAGCTTTAAACATTGACTAAAGAAGTTTGGTCTGAGTTTGAATCTGGAGGACAATTTTTGTGGTGATACAGCAGCTGAAAGAGATGGTCAGAGGGTGGTGAGCAACCCATCACAGAGGTGGTGTGGTGCTCTTCTGGCACCAGCCTTTTCTATAGCCAGAGGGGGAGAGAGCACAGACTGTGCCTGTGCCTCCCCCCCCCACTTCAACATTCTGGAAGCACAGACTGCCCATGATAGACACTTACAAATAAGGATCCAAATGCCCATCCAGAGGAGGAGAAAGGCTGCCTATATAAGGGTCCAATACAGAGCCCCAGATGGACCACCCCACACCCCCAGACCTGGATGTCTTGGTTGGCTGGGGTGCCACTGGACCCAGGACTGGTGAACTGTTTCTTTTGTTTTGTGTCCGTCCTTTCTCTCATATTCTCTTTTCTGTTTCCTGTTACATGGTGTAAGGCTTAAACCTCCAGATAGTGCAAGATCTGAGCATGCAGTATTTTGCCAATATTGTTGATTTACCTGAAGCTATTTTATCCTCCCACACCTGAAGTTATTTTCTGATCATGCCAATACCATTGTTAGCACCTAAAATTGTTTTTTCCATGGCAATATTGTTCTTATCAAATAAATTGATGTCTATATTCTCAAAATATTTAGAATAGACAGAAACATATATATATTACTTATGCAAATGTTTATCTAAAATACATACACATAAACACACATACACAAGTACCTCCCTTAATTCCTAGCTTCTAGAATGATTCAGTTACAGAAGCATTTCTGCTAGCATGAAAAAAGGTATAGTTTCTAGTGCTTATGCTGTAAGAAACAAACCCTTGAAAATGCAAAGCCTGAAGGCTGAAAACCATTACACAAGCACACAACTTGAAAATATACTTTTAAAATGCATGTTGTTGACAATTCCAGTTCCTGCAATCATATGACCTACACATCCAGCAGGGCTTTTTCACAGAACCCCATTATAAAGATTCCTCTCTTGAGAGAAAGAAAGAACTTTTAAGGCCTTAGGACACCACAAACTCCAATTTGCAATAGAATCTTAAGGCATATTCCTCTTCTGTCTTTACTGCATAAAATATGTTCCTAGCACTCAAAAAGTAATAAACCTACCTAAACCACACAGTAAGAGCAACAAGTACATTGTTTAGATCAAACTGAATTTATGCTGAAAAATATGGCCATGTGGCTTTTTATAATTAAAAGTTAAATTGTTTAACTTCTTGGACCATCAATTTTGGTAAGCAACATATACTTTGATCAGTCACTGGGTTTTATGCTGAATAAACTATATACTCTAGAGATCTCTACAGTATAAAAACATGGTTAACCTCTGAGGAAATTACTTCTTCAAATGAATAAATAAAGGTGTGTATGCATACATACAGTATAGTATGACTATTTACAAAATAATAAGTTTATTCCATATTTTTTCTTTAGCACTGATTTCCCTAATAAATTTACTTCTACATATATTATTTTACAAATGTTTATCCTACAGATTTTGATTTCAGAAAATTGTTTATTCTGTCTTCTTATGTTGTCATATATAACTTGAACAGCCACTAATTAGGCATCTGACTCATTAAAAAAAAAAGGATTTGGTTTTGTATAAAGTCCAGGAAAATGCCATTCTTTTCTGCTGAGTACAGAAGTTGGAGGGAAAGTACATTGCTTCAATGCGTACCAAACTGTAGATTTGTCAGTTCCACATTTTAGCTGTCCAGAGGAGCGAGGTGGCTGTTTGTGAACAGTGGAGTTAACTCTGAAGACAGATAGCTTTGATCTTTCAGTCTCTGCAAACTTCTGGGTTTAGTAAGCAGAAAAGGAAACAATAGGTTTGGGATTCTTGGACAAAAAATTATAACAAGGAACTTGGGAGGGGCTGTTATACCTGCTGTCGCTGCTGCTGTTCGCTGTCCCCTCTGCGCTCCTGTAGAAAATTCTCCTTCTCTCGGCCCACGGGGTTTGGGTTTTTCTCCCTTTTCTCCCTCCCGTGCGGGGGGTGGGGTGTGAGCGAGCGGCCCCGCGGTGCCCGGATCCCCCCTGGGGCTCAACCACCACGTGAACAAAGATACCGCACTCTTCAAATAGATTCCTTGCACAGGTATTGTCAGAAGTTTTTCTGTGTCTTTTTGAGACAAAAGAAGTGATGTAGCAGGAGATTCAGGCCACTGAGTGGAAACCAGGCAGAAGCAGCAGTGGTGGAGTACCAGGGTCAAGGCTAACCCAGCAGCCAGACAGGGCTCAGCATGTCCTGTGCTGGCAGGAACAGTACCTTGAGCCAGCATCTGATAGCCCAGCAGGTCACTGAGGGGAACCAGGGCAGCAGCAGATGTGTGTTTTGAGAGACCTGTCTGGCTATGTGAGACTCAAAAGCTGGCAGGAAAGTTCAATGAACAAAGCCAGGATTTTGCCTAGGAAACAAGTAAAAAGATAAAGAAGAAAGAGGTTTTATTCAGACTTTACAGTCAGATCTGAACTGTTTTGTTTTAATCTCTGTGACTATAATAATTGAACATAGACTGCCAATAAATTACTAGTGAAAGACAGTTCTCCAGCACATACCAGAGAGTCTCTTCCCCTTTTTATTTTGGAAATAACCATGCTGTAGATAAACACATACATTTTTGATGCATGTCGGAATTTCTTTACCTGCTGAAGGTATTTCTCACTGTTATGGAGAAAATGTTTGCTACCTAGACATTTAACGTTTGTCATGCTAGGAATAAAACCAGCTTTTCTAAAAAGGAAACATCACTGAACAAACCTCTGCACTTCTTCCCCATTCCTGGCTTGTCTAACTACCTGTCCTACAACATCATTCTCTCTCTTTCCTGATTGCATTTTCTCCTGGGATCTGTGCATATCAGATAGTGTGATACTGACTCAATTTTTATTTCATAGAATCATAAAGTCATTGTTGTTGGAAAAGACCTTTAGCACAATCGAGTTCAACCATTGACCTAACACTGCCAAGTCCACAAATAAACCATGTCTCTAAACACCTCATCCATGTGTATTTTACATACCTCCAGGGATGGTGACTCCACCACTTCCCTGGGCAGCCTGTTCCAGTGCTTGACAACCTCTCAGCAAAGAAATTTTTCCTAGTATCCAATCTAAATATCCCTGGCACAACGTGAGGCCATTTCCTCTTGTCCTATCACTTGTTACTTGGGAGAGGAGACCAAATCTCAACTCTCTACAGTCTCCTTTCAGGTAGTTCTAGAGGGTGATAAGCCTCCTTTTCTTCAGGCTAAACAACCCAAGTTCCCTCAGCTGCTTCTCATTCTCTTGATTAAACCATTCACCAGCTCCATTGGCCTTTGGTCACCCTCCAGAACCTCAGTTTCTCTCTTATGTTGAGTTACCCAAAACTGAACAAAGTAGTCGAGGTGCAGCCTATTTCCCAGAAATGTACAAAGCTATCGTATTCATAATATTTGCTAAAGAGATGAGAATATGGAAGCCATGCAAAAATAAAGTAGTTAAAACTGTTTCAGGAAGGCTTTATCCAATAAAAAAAAACCAAGCCCAAAACCAACAAAAAAACAGGCCAAGACTTTTTTTTTTTTTTTAACCTCAAAGCCTCAAATTATCTTCTTGTAGTTTGTATTGTCCTGAAGGATCACAGAACGCTGAAAGGTTACATTGAACAAATTTTCATTTTATCACAAATAAAAGATTTTAGTCTCGAGCTAGTTAACTACATTAATCTTACTCAAAAGGTTACAGATAACTTACCTCAAGATCAGGGTTTAGCTTTTCTATAAGAAAGGATGATTCGTTGCTACTATCCAGTCACAATATAAATCATACACTGTAAATAGAAAGTACTAGAATCAGAAGCCTATTGATTTTTTTTTTCAGTATTTATTTTATTTATTTTGTCCATCAGAAAATCATTTAAATTTTGCCTGGAGTCAGATGCTCTTAATTTAGAAACTGACTGTTGGGTCTTGATAATGAAGTTGGTTAACTCATTGGGAAGATAACCTAATTTAGTTTTTGAAAGTAATCATAGATGCATCTTAGACACTCTTGGGTATCCAGTTTTGCCTCTAACTGCTGCTAGAGAGACAATGTGCAAATTTTGTAGCCTCCATGTCATACCGACCAACAGCAGGGAAATGCCTGGAGTAGCCTTAGGTGTCTCTGGTAACACTAGCTTTAAGCAGATAAATGAGCTCTTGTGTGTCTGCCAGAGGATAATTTGATTACTGCACAAAATAACATGGTCAGGAAAAAAAAAAAAAAAGATAAAAAAGATATCTTTCACTTCTGCTAAAGTTTATGAAATGGTCCCTCTGCATCAAATCATGTATTACTCAGTAAAAGAGGACTTAAAATACATTTTATTTTCACTAGATATTTTAGAAAGAATGTGCAGCTACCTATTTATTCTTCTCTACTGAGCTCTGATCAGAGGAAAGACAAGAAATCTACAAGTTTTTCTCCTGCTTTATAGATAATTTCTTCAGGAGCATTTATGAAGAGTTTGAGGAAACTGAATCGTTGAAACACTGATCATTTAGAGTTTAAAACTCTCACAAGCTTCTGTGTTTGTGGCTATGTATTAATGATTTATTTCTTATTTAAACCTATTTGATATGGCTGGTTTTTTTCTCTTTTCTAAATAGAACCAATCATAGAATCATAGAATCCTT
>NW_008596917.1:0-644 GCF_000691845.1 Merops nubicus | reverse complement strand
GTTAGAACAACTAACAAAGCTGTGGTAAGCCTATTTGGGCTAACACGCTGTGGCAAGACATTGCCGCTCGGCTGGAGAAGCTAATGGTGAAAGTACGTCACGTAGATGCCCATGTATCTCAAAATCAGGCCGCTGAGTAACACCAGAACAACCAGCAAGTACATCAGGCTGCTAAAGTGTTCCAAACAGACTTAAACTGGGAACATAAAGGTGAACTGTTTTTACCTCGGTGGGCCTATGACACCTCATGACATCAGGGAAGAGATGCAACGTACGAATGGGCTCGTGACCAGGGGGTGGATTTAACCATGGACACTATTGCACACGTTATCTACGATTGTGAAATGTGCGCCGCAATCAAACAAGTTAATTGTTGTATGGGGGAGGATGGTCAAAATATAGGTATGGGGAGGCCTGGCAAATTGATTACATCACACTCCTTCAAACTCACCAGGGGAAGCACTACATGCTTACCATGGTGGAAGCAACCACCTGATGGCTGGAAACCTATCCAGTACTCCAAGCCACTGCCCAGAACACCATCCTGGGCCTGGAAAAGCAGATTTGGTGGTGAGACGGTATTCCAGAAAGAATTGAGTGGGACTAATTTCAAAAAAAGTCTTATAGACAATTGGGCCAAAGAA
>NW_008596916.1:93291-97165 GCF_000691845.1 Merops nubicus | reverse complement strand
CCTAAAGGATTCTATGATTCTAATTCAATGCCTTCTGTCTCTCACTGCTTTCACAGCACCATAACAAGGGCCCCATAATGCTGATTGCATGGGTTTGAGGAAATTGTCTACCGTCAGCTGCTCAGTCCCTTCTTATCTGAGCAACTCTGAACACGTCTGTTAGGACAATAATAAATCTGCAACTCAATTTATTTGTGTTTGTACAGCTATACAGGATACTTCTGGTAATCTGCGTTTACCACTACTCCCCTAAAAAACTGAGGCAGTGCATCCTCATGTGCTCGAGCCATCTGGAAAGATATTTCTTGGTTTTAATCTATCCATACTTGTAGAGGCTGAATGTTCTGAAATCTGAAGATTTTATGCAGATTACTAATATCCTGCTTTGCATATTTGATGATTCATCACCTTATTTACATAAGTGACAACAAATGGTCCCAATTACTAGCATTTAGTTCTGAGGCTGCAGCACAGAACATGCTTTAGGAATGCAGCAACTGCTGGTTTCTTTATTTCTGGCATATATTTGGGTGGTGTCCTGGTTACCATGATGGCTCCCCCAGCCTCCACCATTGGATATTGCTTATCAGGAACATACAGGGAAAATGCAATATGGTGATCAAACAGCAGACAATAGTAGATGGCAATGAAACAAAGAAAGCTGAAATAGTAGTCTTTGCAGCCAAGAAAAACCTTGAAAAGAACCAATAACTCTACTATTAAAACATAAAGGCCTATGAATTACATTATTAACAACACCAAACTATTTTCTTCATGGAAAACTAAACTGGTGACCATGCCAAGTGCAATATATAAACATAAAATCTCCTTTGAAAAAAAGCTCAGTGGCCATTTGTGAAAGCAGGTTAACACAAATTAAAATAAAAAGGACACTGCATGACTAGTGTTTATGTCTAGAACCATGAGGGAAATTGATAAAATGATGCTTTGAATGCATATTCTTATTTTCCTAAAAAGCGCATTATTTACTACACTCTACGAAACAATGTTCTGTTATCTGGCTGTTCTTGGTACTGTATTGGTTGGCTGTAATGACCAAAAAAGCTAAAATTATACAGACTTAGTTCAAAATTGTTTCATTTGTACTAATGCAGTAATAAAATAAAATAAAGATTTAACTTCAATATGTTCTTAATTGATCTTAAAGGGTTAAAATAAAGATGATGATATAAGGACTGCTACATTAAAAGCAAATAGACATGTATACTTAAAACCACATGCAAGCCAAGAGACATAGAAAGAAAATCGGTGAAAAGAAGAACAGGAAGGAAGACAGTAACTCCCCTCCAGTAAGCCCTCCTGTGCTATTAATGGGCACCAGTCTGTTACCAGGGAGGCTTCAGCAAGTCTGACCTGAATTTGCTGCACTGAAATACTACCAACAAATCTACCATGTTATTATATAAACCATAAAAGAAACAGAATAATTCAGAAGCTATTAAAAATTAATGTTATAAATTCCAAGAGCAACACTTCATGATGTCCCTCATTTTCATAGTCCTTAAAATGCCTTTCAGTGAAAAGGCCTGTATGGGGGGAAGACTGGAATAGCTTGGGTCAAGAAGATCAGGTTTCTCACCTCAATAAAGACTCCTTCACAGGGAAAGAATAGGACCTGAGTAACTTCAGTATTTAACATTAGAATTAAATGGATCTTTCCATCTTTGCTGGCCTTTGAAGACCAGTTTTTAAATTATGTACTCCCATGTCAGTTTCAAGTTTTGCAACTGGGGATTCAAATAGCTCCCAGATAAGGCATGAACCTAAATAAAACTACTGCCTTCTCCTTTACATATAACAAGTCTGTAATGCTAACAACCATAAAACATAGTAAAAATGGAAGCAGTGACCAAAAATCCTGGCTTCAAGCAAGTAACCCTTCCTGGTTTAAAGATGAGACTTTAAATAATGTGCCTTTCACATATGGCAATGTCTTCAACTGAATAAAATAATTTTAATTCCTCAGAACCTAACCACATAACAAGACGCTGGTTCAGATTCAGGACTTAATCATGTATTTACCAAGGGCACTATGGCCTATTAAAGTTATCTTACAGTAGCTGTTATACTATACATCAACCTTCACCCCATCCCTATCTCAGCCACCAGACTCTGCAGTTGCTGAGTTGCTCCTTTGGTTGTTCTTTCCATTTTATTCAACTAAATGTCAAGTTTACTGTGCTAAATACACTACAATGCCAGTCAAAAAGGCAGTCTTGCAGTTTGCAGGATAATATCATCCACCAAGAGCATTCCAGATGCAATGGTGAGGAAGCCTGGCAGATGCCTGCACGGAGCGGTCCTCTGGGACAGACTGGGCAAGCTGCTGGTGACAAAATGGCAATTTGGGGCAAAGAAGGAAAAGCAGCAGTCAGAGGGCAGAGATTAGGGTAAAAGAATGAAGGGGGAAATTCTGCCAATTATGATGGCTGTACCACATTAGGCATATTTTCAAGTAGGAAAGAATGTATGATGATAAGTCGTTACAAGAATAGGCTCTAAAGAAAAGTGAGAAAGATGTCCATCTGCCCACTCACATGAATGCAAGGACCTGCCCTGGGGATTTTCCTTGTGGCATGGCTTTGACATTCTCCCCTTTCCAAATGCCTGACAGAGTATTAGGAAAGAAGCCCCCATCCCCCTTCCATCCCCTGTGGATCACATCCCTGAACAACCACCAGGGCAAGTCCAGGTCAGCACAAAATTCACTTAAAACTATGCTCGGGTGACACACGAACGTGATCCCCTGAAGCCTCCTTGGTCACAGTTGAGATTGCCATCCATTGTTTCCAGAATCTTCATAATTGGATAAAGTTTTTATTTTGATGACTATGCAAAAACAAGGTCAAATTTCAACATGATGCTAAGGGACACATACAATCTGCAAAGCAGAAATCTCAGATCAGCTCTGAGAGGCAAAGCAAAAGACCACCCCTGAAACCTTATTTAGACATTTTTCTTTGTAGCTAATATTATTCATCAATGAAAGTGTGTTATTTTACCAGTGGTCCATAAGACCCTATTAAAATCATAAACATATCAGTTAAACGTCAGGGAACTGTGTAGTTTTACTTATTTCTAAAAGAAATACACTACTGCTGAGAAAAAAAAAAAATCCCTTCCTAGCAATACAGATGACAGAGTGGCGGGCTGGAGTGATGGTGTAATTCAGGGTGATTTGTTCAGCAAAACCAACAGGTGCAGCTGGCTTTTTCCACCCATAAGTCTTTCCATTTGCAAGCTAATAGTAGGCTGCCAAGGCAATGTGTGCCTCTGTAGCTTATGGTACACAGAAGGAATTTTTTTAAAGTTGCATAATTGTGACAGAAGTTTAATTTTAGATGAATGAAGAATTCAAAGAACAGTTAATCAAACATTCAAGAGCAATCTTTTATCAATTTATGGGGGAAATGCCCCTTCCATTCACAGAATGGCAATCAGGATAAGGGATAAATCAATACATTTGCGTTTATCAATTACTGTTATTCACCAAGCAGAATTTGGGAACTTTGGTAAAGAATATTCAATTCCTTCAGTCCCTAATTACAATTCATTAACTTTTCATTAACTTCAAGCTTAGTAAAAAGCAACAACAAGTCTTTGATGGTACCTGGATTGGCAGCACCCCATGTTAGATGCTAGAAACATTCTTTGTTTTGTGGAAGTTATTTGTGTTTAGCCAGTTATGCCATTGGCATATCACTGTAATACATCATTGATAAGATAATACCCCATGCCTCTTCATTCAAATTTTTATGTACACTTTAAAGCTTTGAATTAACTTTTAAGACAACATGCAACACCCCTTGGACTCTTAAAAAAAGTACAGTGAACTGTGGAAGATACATGGAGA
>NW_008596916.1:71314-93260 GCF_000691845.1 Merops nubicus | reverse complement strand
GCACTGCAGATGTGCAGCCAAGCTCTTACCTCCTCAGCTGTAAAAGGGTTTGGGACTCAGGTGGCAGGAGTGCAGGAGACCTTGCAAGAACCTGGGGTGCTAAAGGCATAGAGGAGATGAGATTGAGTTGAAACCCCAGCAAAAAGCAGAACACCAAGACTAGAGTTGTGGGGGATCCTTCACCTAAAAAATCCTTCTTCTGCCAGAAGGAGCAGCTGCAAGGTCATTTTTTTTTAACTTCTTTGGTCCAGCAGCTGATATAATTCCTGTCTGTGTTAAGTGAGAGTCTTATACATACTCCAGCTGAGTGAATCACAGTTTAAAAACAACATCCACAAAAAAACCCCACAGAAATATTTTATAAACAATATAATAAAATAAGGCTGCGTTTGAACTAATTTTACATTACAGTATTTTTATTTTTCTGAAATAATACTTCCCATTATTTATGGATTTATTTGAATAGATTACATATGAAGAAAACAGCTATCAATCAGAACTTGAAAAATGTAATAAATTTTTTAAAGGTTAATATTTTGCTTAAAATGAAACTCAAAAACCAAATTAGCTACATTTTCTGTAATATGTGCAATATTTTTCCCACAGAACCACAACAATCTTTTTTTAAAAACAGTAGCTCTCTATAGAATTTAAGAGCTATTCTTATTTTGCCAGCAGCATGGAAGCACAAGTGCTTTGAACATTTGTACATTCAGTGGTTACACTGCAAGTTTTACAAATACCTTTTTGAACTATGTTGTATAAGAAGGTTTCAAAGCATACATAGCTATACAGGTATATATCTGACATCAATAAAAATGTGGTAAGACATGATTACCATTAAAACTTTACACACATACCCTGCCCCCCCCCAAAAAATATAAAAAGAAGAAAAATAATCAAGATCAAATGGAGCTTACTTACTGATTTCTCAAACAAAACTGCAAGCATGACATATACAGTCAAATTCCCTACCTTGAAACCAACCAGAACCATCAGACATGGCTAAACAACTGCATGCAAGATCCAAAGTTCATTGGGGCAAGAAGGTGGCTTATAGTTTCCTCACTCAAAAGGTAACATTTGAACAACAAATCAGTATCTTGTTGCCTTTGTAAGCATGAAGTTTTACATTACACATACTTAGTGTACATGTTAGTTGCTCAAAAGCAAGATCCACTTTTCACCTTCCCCCGAGACAGGCCTAGACCTTGCACCTGACCTTCAAAGCAAGACACATAACGTTAGATCCCTCTTAGTGGCCACCTTCCCACCAGCCTGACTGGTTTACCCTGAATCCACATGAGCACGAGGTCCAACACAAGAGAAGCTGAAGGACTACTCAGATAAGGGCAACAGGACCTCTGTTTTCCCCATAGCTGCATCACATTAGACATAACATCAGTCTGTTCCCTGAGTCAACCTGAAACAACCAGTAAATGCTTTACACCATTATTTTAAACTTCTCTTCTCCCCAAGTGCCACAAACCATACATGCTTTTTCTACATAGCAATGTCCTGTGAGGAGCAGCTGAGGATTTCAGCTTGTCTAATTTGGAGATAAGGAGGCTGAGGGGTCACTTCATTACTCTCTACAGCTTCTTGGGGAGGGGAAATGGAGAGGGTGGTACTCAGCTCTTCTCCCTGAGATCCAATAACAGGAGGTGTGGGAACGGGTCAAGGTTGTACCAGAGGAGGCTTAGACTTGAGGTTAAGAAGCTTTTCTTTACCAAGAGGGAGGCCAAACACTGGAATATGCTTCCTAGAGAAGAATTTGATGCACCAAGCCTGTCAGTGTTTAAGAAGCATTTGAACAATGCCCTTACCAATACACATTAACTTTTGGTCAGCCATGAGATGGTCAGGCAGTTGGACTAGATGATTGTAGTAAGTCCTTTCCACTTGAAAATATTCTATTGTATTCTACACAGACACCAGTCTTTCTCCAGACTGTTGAACTCTGCAGCAAATTGAAGATCATCCAAGACTAGAAAGAAGACATACAATAAAGGTAACATAAAAATACTATGAACACTGTATTAATTCATTGTCTCTTTTATTCCTATACAACATGTACATTTGTATAAACATACAGTGCCACAGAATTTGGACCTAATTTGTGGCACTATACACAGAAATTTGCACAAAAACGATGGGACTGTGGGATTTTCAGTCCGTTCTTCAGATGTCAGCAAATAATAGGCAGACAGAAGTGAACTGCTGGATCTTTAACTGAAATGGATATTTACCAGTCACCTCAATATACTATATAATGCTGGAATTGTTAATAAATCTGAGCCAGATCAACTACTTTGGAGAGCTGAAATACGTGTTTTCCTCTGGCACGAGGCACCTTGAAAATTCTTCAGTTTTTTACTTCTGGTACAAAAAGGGCTTCTCCACAGTCCAGAACAGACAGAAGGGCACGAGGGTCTTGCCAGAAGTTTGCAGACTGCTTTTCATGCCATCAGGCCAGCAACAGGTCAGCAACATCTGGTGTGCCAAACCACTTCTTGTTACTTCATGTGCACCCTTTTCTTTTTAGCCAGGCCACTAGGAATAACATTGACAATAAAAATGCTCTGCAAGTTAAGCACCACAACTTTGGGCACGAACACCACCCCTGTTCCATAATGAATTGCTGTAGAGGTCACACTGACAAGCCAGAGCAAGAAACGGCTCCTATAAGCTGTCCCCAGGATTATGTTTCCCCACTAAACAGCTGTCTTCAATCACAAAGCCTGCACTTCCTTTTTCAGTATTATTAATCATATGAAAAATTGCCATTTTCCTACTGGTTTGACATATTCCACGTGGCAGCTCAGCAACATCTTACATAGATGGTCATTTAAACCCTTTTTCACAATAAATGCCATATGGGAAGGTGGAAGAAATAAGTGATGTTCGATTTGAGCCAAACTAGTGCTACTTGGTGTCCAGTGCTCTGATGAAAACAGGACAGAACACACACTATCGGTTTATCTTTCCCACTGACTCCACTGCTCACGTGTGGGTCTAGTCTGCAGTGCTGTGGTGGAGGATGGAAGTGTAACAACACAGCATCACTACCACAAACATGTAGCCAGATACGTCCAAGTAAGTGCCCATCAGTTTCCAGAATAGGCAAGAATTTTCAAGCAAGTCAGAGTTTCGTGAGCTGGTACAGCAAGAGGAGTGAGCTAAAATTTCGAGCTCTTCCAAAAGGAAGGAGGAGTAAAGACTGTCATGGAAAGCAGAGGAATGCCTGCTCAGGGTAGCTCTTACTTCATTAGCCTGGACTCAAAACCTCCAGTCTTAGCAAATGCAGTGTTTACTTTGAGGCTGCTTGCTTAATACTTACCACTTCTAGATAGTACCATATTTGTTGCATTTCAGAAACTTCAGGAGTCAAAATGCAATTAATGTACTACAGAAAACTAAGAGGGAAAGGAATTTTCATCAAAATACAATTAAACAGTTTTTGTTTACCAAACAATTTAAAGGAAGACTCCAGAGATTCAAGCTTCCTAGAAAATCACATCAGATAGAGATGGAAAAATATTTCCTAGAGCAGACAGAACAAAAAGGAGAGCAAGGAAACAGAAGGAATGTGAAACATTTCAAAACATGAATTAAAAATGAAATATGAGTTAGATGCAAGTGTTAGAGTTCTGGGAGGCTGTCAAGGAGCACCAATTAATTTACTTTTCCTCATGGGTAAATAATGAAAAAGTAAAATTTCCAGAGATAAGGTAGTAAATATATCATTGTTGATATGGAATGAAATTAGGTATAACAAGTATTGATTTTTTACTCAATGCAATCAGCTCAAATAGGTGGGCTGCCACATCTCCTGATTGCTCAGAAAGTTTCTTTCAAAAAAAAAAATCAGGACATCACCTGCTATTTCTTGCCTATCCCTGTGAAGTACACAGAAATCTAAGATAATGACAAAGAAGCCATAAATCAGTTCAAGGTGTCGGCACAGTCCATTATTTTCTTCAGAAGTTTCATACAATATTCTGCTTATTAACAAAAATTGTAGCTCACCTTTAGTCCAAAATGAAACCAAATTCTCATCTAACATCTCAGACATAGCCTTGAAGTCAAACAAAGGCTTTCTTCCCAGCCTCCACAGCCCTTAAAGTGACTTATCCTGAGTATGTTCAAAGTTGCTATCCTGAGTCTTGTATCCTCATGACACGCTGCTTAGGACATCCTCCTCAACAATGGTTCAGACATGCATTGCACATTGACATGTCTTTGCTTTCACGTCACATGAGTAAGAGACTTGGATACCTCCTTGGTTTGGCTGTTTTTTAAGGAGTAAGGATGAAAAACTGATACAAGTTAAGACACCATGAGTTTGCAAAACCTTAACATTTTCTGAACTGAACAGGAACTGAAATGCAATCAAGAAAACAGATGGAGATACTCTCCTCCCTGCACAGTGCTTCACACTGGGCAGACTTAGAAAGGTGCCAAGAAAACAGTTAGCCAAACTACAGTGCTCCATGAGGTGTTGAGACAGTCTCGGCTCTTCTTCAAATGCCTGCTAGCATGAACTGAGGCTTCCTGGGCTCCTGATTTACACAATTAGATGACAACTTAAAATCCAGATTAAATCACAAGCAACATATACTTCAAGTTTTGTCTACCAAGACTCACAAATCTAATTAAGCTTGTTGGAAAATGACATTAGGAGTCCAACATACAAATACAAACATTTGAAATTAAAACATGCATTAGCAAACCAAAAAGTAATTTACAGCCTACTTATTCCCCCTCTCATTCTTCTTGGAAAACAGCAGCTTTTACCAAGAATCTTGTTAATGCTGAGTTATTGCCACAAGTCACACCTTGGGAATGAAATCTGCTTCTAGTACCCACACTCAAACATTACAATAGCATAGGTACCTGACAAAGGGCTTTGCTTGTTTCTATGGTTTGTTTTGCAGGTTACAAACATTTTCTACATACTGCTTTGGGGTCCAACAGATGATAAGGAACCCTGTTTGGCATTGGGTTGCAGATTGTGACTTAAAGTCAGTTGAAAATACAAAGTAAAATAGCAGAGGGTCATAGAAGCATTGGCTCAACTCTCATCTGAGCACATGAAGCTCATCTTACAGTACCCAGATCACAAAAGAATCAAAGGAATAAAATACAGCCTGGTGAGCAGTGTGATGTGGTGGAGCACGCTATTGCAGATACTAAACCCTTTCTTATTGTAACCGAGTAATGCCCATTTAAAGACTTAGTTAAATAATATCTTCCAAATGTGGGCACCTCTGTCCCTGAGTCTGCTTGATCTCAGTCTCCTCAGTAACAGACAGGATCCTTCTAGCCTCATTTTTCTTCCTCTTCCTCTGCTTCACTTGACAGAGACTGGAGAGAGTCCCAGACACCCACACGTCCTACCCAATACCCTTGCAGATCCTCTGGTAAGAATAAGCTGGCCGGGCTCCTCCAAAGAGGGTTGGTTAATTAACCCTTTCTTTATGCCACTGTCCCCAAGGCTCATGCACTCTGTCACAGACACTCAGGGTAGATTTAAAAGGTTGCTTAACACTCAACTCCCAGTGACCTCAAAGGAATCTGCAAATACTTATTGTTTCTGACAGGCCATGTATTTAGATTGATAGCCACAACCCTGTCAGATGGAAAAAAGGAGTTTCTGTTTTCATTTCAGTTAAAAGAATGAAAAACATTCAGCACTTCTTGGTGCCCAGCTTAGGCACTTTAATTTTAAATTTCAGCCCGAAAAGTTCATTAAAGTGATCTATTTCACCTTATCTCTCCCACCCAGACAGCTCCTTTAGTATCTGCCTTTAGATCTTTATCTCTTTAACAATTGTTTGTATTTAAACTAAGTTTGTATTCAGTATCTCCTCTCCATCAGGTGACTTACCGAGTCTAGTTTTGTCCTACCTGTATAAGGGACAACTTTTCAAATACAAACCCTGCCTTTGTGTAATCTGCTTCTGAAGAAATGACTGAAGACAAACATGCAAAAAAATGCTTAGGCTGAAAAATAAAGAATATTTAACTGCATGAAACAACCTGATAAAAGAAAAAAAAAAATAATCTGTTTTTATAGAAAACACCTTTCTATTGCAATGTCATTGACAGATTACTTTTGCCTTCTTTTTTTAACAACATGAAATAATTTGCTTTATACAGACAGGCTGCAGATACGCTTACCTAAAGCAATTGCCAGAACCAGAGTGGCATTCACAATGTGAATGCTTCAGTAAGTGTGTGCACAATGGGATAAATTCAGCCATAAATTGATGACTAAAAATTAAACAAAACCATTAATCCAGAATACAGTGATTACATTTATTAACAGTCTGTGAGTAGCACTGCAGAATCGAACTCAATGCACTGACACTACGTACAGCCCATGCAATCTTCTGCAGTCATCTGCAGTCACAGTATGGTGTCCCAAAGTCAACTCGGAGGCTCAGGAAAATAAAAAGTTACACGGTAATGTCCTTCTCTCTATCAGGATGTTAATGGAGTGTGAACTATATCAAACGAGCACAAGGAAGAACATTTGCTGCAAATTTTACTCAACAGCAGTTCAAGCTATCATACATCAGGAAACGAAAATAAGAGGTGAAGAGTACATATTTTATTATTTCAGCAACCTACTGCACTAATAGAATAAAAACCTCTCCTCATAAAAAGACATTAGTCTGTGCTGACCATACAGTTTCTCTCTCCCCAGGAATGAACTGATACACAACTGAGTCTACTTCAGTACCTACAAAATGAATTGTCAGTTCAAAACAATGAATACTCTTCCACTAGATTTCATAGGCTTGTTTTACAGCTTCTATTTTATGACTCAAAGGTTAAAACCAAGTTCCTACAGCATGTGAGAAATTTTTGTTCTATGACCTTGAACACTACTGAAGTTATCAGAAATTTTTGGTCAAACTTTCAGAACATCTACAGCTACAATATATATCTATCCTATCTTTCAGGAATACAGATTGCTGCTGTTGAGCTGCTTATCATATCTGTTTCAAGGCAGAAAAGTAAATACTCTTCAGAAAGAAAAAAAAAAAGCAGGTAGTAATAAGGAATGGATGTTCAGATTTATCAACTCATAAATGTGTGTTATATGCATGAGCTTTGGGGCAAGATTGTTGGACTTTACTTGCAACACCTTAATTTTGTTGTTCAAAAGGTTAATGGAAATATTTCTGGATTACATGCAGTTGCTGAAATTTTTAAGTAAAGTAAAACTCTTACAGCTGTATAAATATTATGAAAGTATATATGTTACTCATACACATTTATTTTTTCTCATGAAGACTTTCAGACCAAAAGAGGACTCAGAGTTTCTACAATTCTAGAGTCAGACCAACAGCATTTCACACAAGGATGAGCATTCAAGTTAAATGATCCCTTTACTAACCTGGGCCATGCAAATACTTCTTGCTCCTCCCTTCATGACAAATATAAATAAGGTTGTGTTCAGACATACTATGTAAAGCTTAGATGAGGGACAATCAGTATGGGAGAATACTACTGTTTGCATCAAAGTCTTACAGAACCACTGATATCAGTAGGGATGACTGAACATAATCCTATTGATCCCATATAGCATCTACCCACACTGCAATAGACATAGTGTCTTTATTAGCTTTTCCCTTCTCTAAATCCTATTTTAGTGTCTCTCCTTTCTGTCCTTTTCTCCCTTCCAGCAAGGACTAAAATACCCTGTATTTTTCTAAATAATTTGAACCTGGTATTTTCTACAGACCCTTTCCTGCCCCCTTGCTCCTCCCTCCAGTCCCCGTCCCCTGTGCACAGTGCATTCCCACTTCCTTTATCAAGCCAAAGTCTTCCTCCTCACCTGCAGCAGCTGCTGTTAGCACTGAAGAAAATGCCTGTCCCCATGTTCAGGGCCTATCCCTGTTTCACTTGCTAAAGAAAGGAATTGCATAAAAACAGGGAACTTAGCTGAAAGAAAATCTGAGAGTGATTGAAAGACTGAAATAATTGCATATGCAAGGATGTTAATGAAGATACCATATAAGAAAGGCACACCTAAAAGCACAGCGTGAGAGTAAAAATAAAATAAACCCCAAACAACAAAAGCAGTCTGATAGGTCTCCCCAGTCCACCATCCCAAAAGACAGTATGAGGAAGAGAGTGAAGAAGGCTATCAGACATGAAAAATGTTCTTCTAAAGACAGAATGTGTCCAAAAATGACAACCAAATTCATGAGCAGGAAAGGAAAAGATTACGAGTCTCAGCAGTCCAGTATAGGGAGTAAGTAAAGTCATTATATTTAGTGGACATTTTTAAAAGGCACAAAGTATTATGAAACAGAAATGAGGAAACAACAGACAGCTATAATAAAAAGATGGCAAGTATTAAAAGCCATTGCGTCAAAAAAAACCAAAGCAAACAGAAAAATCCCAAGCTATTTTTGTTTTTAAAAAATGCCAACAAAGATAATTTCTAGTCTGTTCCACAAGCGACAAAGCAATATTAAGATACAAAGCACACAAACTAAAAACTGATGCATTGAACAAAGGAGCAAACATTGAAAGCCAGCATTTAGTAACCTCTCGTAATCAGGCTTTAAGAGCTCTAGTATTTTGTGAAATGTTTGAAATATGCACTGACCTACTTAGGATGTTCACGACCAATTTAAAAAAAAAAAAAAAAAGCCTGAAGTCTAGGAGTTGCTCAGTAAAGCCAGCAATTCCCTCTCCACTTAGTGCTCTGATAACTTTGAAAAGTACCTTTTGCACTGCACACATTATCTCTCTGCAGCACCGCTATATAATTATTTAGGTTCCGTATTAATCTTAAATATCCTCTTTCTGCCAAAAATGTAATCGCCTGCAAGTCACAGAGTGCTGGGCTGCTAAAAATGTACACCAGTGCAGTGGGCAGCCTGGGGCACGTTGGTCTCTCCTGGCACCTCTCCCAGAGACATCCAGCAAATGGGAGCAGCCACTGGAGCTGGGGAGGTGTCAGCTGGCAGGGCAAAGCGGGTACCCCCAAAACCTGAACGCAGTCCACATACCTGCAAAGGTTACATCACCTTGGCCTAAGTTATCAGTTCGGCAAGGAGCCAGCCCACAAATCCAAGGCGTGGGGTCCATGCATGCACCTCATGCTGTCCTTCCGTGCCTCTCCCTGGTTACGCTGCTCTGCTCTCACAGGAGGCCTCTGCACGGTAGCGACTGAGCACACATCAGACCTGGTGCTCTGTCCCCCCTGCCCAGCGTAATGTAGGGACTGTGGCACATGCAGACAGCTCTCAAAAGCAGCAAAGCCAATTTTGAGCTCTACTGATTTCTATATTTTGCCTTAGGTCAGGTCTGTGCCTCTAAAAATAAGTTTTAACCTCTACCAAGTTTCTAAGAGCAGCACTTGAAAAGAACAGCCACTGAATGTGTGTTACCTAAACTCCTGATGGAAACAAACCCAAAGCTTTTCCAGCAATGTCAAAGAGAAAGTTGAGAACACAACTGAAGAAAGAAATAGCCTGACATCCTGTGGGACAAAAACCCACTGGAGATTCTGAAATTAGACAGGTAATACAGGGAAATAACTACATCTCACCATCTTCTGCAGTCAAAAACTAACACCTTCAAAACATATACTGAAAGAAGCAGTTATCAGGGTAAATATTTGGTCTTGCAAAAATAAATAACCCTTTGAAGCCAATGAAAATTACTACAGCTCTAAAAAGAAAGTAAACACTCCTGTGATCTTCCTGGGTAGAGGATGATGACGCAGTGGATTAAAATGCACAGAAGTTATGCACTGTATGTGTTGTTTTTTTTTCTGGGAAAAAACAGCCACTGGGATTCAGCCACAGGGATTCACCCCTATGGCTTCAGCAGAAAGGGCCAGGAGCTGGCTCCACTGAGCTGCGTGCCTACAGATGCAGGGGATGCTGCACTGCAGAGGATGCACAATCAAAACACAGGAGATCATTCCCCAAAATGCCCGTAAAGCACAGGAGCAGTTTATGGGAACACAGTATACTAGTGGCTTGCTCTTAGGATGAGAATCCAACATTTTGGTTATCCACACTGAAAAAACCAAAACTGTTGCCTGGCTAATTTGAGGACCATTTCTCATTTAACTCGCTGCATAGCATGCACTTGTCTGAAGTCCTGACAACTGTCTGCAGGGCAAAGCCTGAGGCAGCTAAGGCCAACTAGAAGCAGGTTCTGGCAGCCAAAACATCTCCTAAAAAATGTGCATAAACCACAGTTTATCCTCTCCAAACATATTTTAAGCCGCAGATATTAAATTCTGACTTTCCTTTACTGCAGCCCCATTAAAATCTGAGATACAGGTTTCATCCACACAACCATGTCATGCTTGTCCAGGTGCTATCGTACGCAACAGCACAGAGACTGCTGCACCCACAGCAGCCTGGCAATGCAGTCTTTGATACTCTTCCGTTTAATTTTGCCTTATGCTGGGGAATATTTGGCACCAGACCACACACAGCAAAATCCTAAACAGGAACCAAATGTTTTTTTGATCACGAGCTCTAGAAGGTGGGACTGTCATTCTCTGCGTGTCTGCAGGAGTGCCCAGCTCCCAGGTTAATGCCATCACATCACACACCAGGCATAACATAGACTTGTTAAGTAGGGTTTGGCATATGCTCAGGGTTAGAAAAATGAAGGTGAGGGACAAGCACAGAAAGAGAGGCAATTCCCAAGTCTGCTGCCCTCCGTTTCCCAAGGGGCTTTCATGGGTGTTTTAGAGCCATAAATGGCCTTGCACGAAAGCAGCATTTGGAATAGCTCCTGGACAGGAGGCAGCAGGAGGCTGCCAGCCCCAGCAAGCTCCTGGAAGGGATGCCCAAGTAAGACTACCAGAACAAGTCAAGGACACTTTCATTGTAGTGTCGTTGAACTCCCTGGGCTGTGGTATGGCTGCTTCTGTATAAGGGCACAGAATGCAGTAAAGAGGGATGTTAATTAATTATTTGAAATGTGCAGGATTGTGCTGCCAGATGCTGCAGGCTTTAAAGCTTACCTACAACAATCCTGTGACTCTTAAGAGCAAGTTTTATGTACATATTTCCTCTCTTAAACTGAAACCGGCTTCAGGAACTACTCTGGGGTTAATAATGATGTGTGTTTTCACATGGCAGTGAAGTTCTGGTCAAGACTGGGACAGTTTTATGTTGGTTATGCCTTGAATGGTAGAGATCAACCATTAGCCCTGGAGACATTATCCTTAGTATTAGACTGTAAATCATGGGGAAAGGAACAGGAGCGAGGGACTGACAAGATCTTACAGAAGTTCAGTAGCTGTACCAAAAGCAGATCTCACATCTTTAACCCCGATCAAAACTTGATCCACTAAAACCACTACTTAAATATGTGAATTTTATGAATACCTGATAGCTGCAAATATTTTTGCACACATTCAGAGAGCTTTCATTTAATATATCTTTCAATGGTTGAATAGGTAAGATGTCAAATTTGTCATACAAATAAATTATAAAAATATTCTTCACTAGCTTTACCTACTGCTCCTACAAGTTTTCCCCACCTTTCAAAATCCAGGTGGCAAACAAAGTATAAATGTGTAATAACAAGCCTGATCTTGTGAGACACTAAGCTTCACAGTGTAAGAAAAAACCCACCAGTGTAACCCTTGTTTAAGTTGATCATGGAAATGAAAGCACTAGGGGAACAAAAAATAACCCACACGTTTTTCACTTGCAGCCAAATATTTAGCTTTTCTCATTAAACAAACAAACAAACAAACAAACCTTAATTGAGTAGACTTAAGCAAAGTATCAATAAAACAGCTACCTATGACTGAGGTACTTAATTTGATAGCAACTCTCCAGCTCCTTATTCAGGTATAACTGGAACATCTGCATTTTAGCAAATGGGTTGAGCCTCTAAAAAGAGATAAAAATGTCTACATGGAAATATTGTGATATGTTTTATTGAATTCAAACCTGTTTCTCCTTTCAATTACACAGGCAGTAAGGCTTACTCAGGTGGCCACAGCCTGCCTCCCATTGCATGAATGAAATTTTTTAATTTAATGTAGGTGATATAGGTGATGAGGCAAGGGAGAATCCCTGGAAAAAAGATGGTGACCAAGAATAAATGGCTGTTACCAGAATAACTAATCCTGGCTGCAGGGCATTTCATGCTGGCAGAGGCAGGGGCTGGAGGCTAAGGGCTGTGCTGGCAGCCCATGCCCAGCACAGGAGCCTGGCCTTGGGCACTGGAGACCAAGGCAGCCCAAACCCCCATTCCTGGGTCTCCTGCCAACTCACCCTGTCAGCTCAGGCACAAATTCCAGGGTTTCTCCTCAGGAAATGGAGCACATAGCCTTTTCTCAAATACCTATCAAAACAAGCAGGGGTTTGGCTTAGTTTGTAATTAGCAGCTCTTTGAAGACTTTCTGAGATGCGGAATGTTGAAAAATAAGCCTAGTGGCCTAAATACTGCAACTGAAGGTGTCAAAACCATACAATTGCACATATACTTCATGGTATTTATCACATTTGCTGCCATGCACATACACATTTATAAAATACACTTTGTACACACAGGGGCAGACCATGTCAAAAGCAAGTCAGCCTTCAACTAACTTATTTACAACAGCATGTCAAACTGAATTACCCGAGTAACAGTGTTTAAAAAAATGTAACTGCACGTCTTTCACAGTAGGAGAAATATTTTAACACAACTGTTTTGTCTTGGTCACTCTTCTCTACATTCAGTCAGCAAACATTTTCGTGTTACAGGAACATGCCAATTAAAATATTTTTTTTGTTGTTGACATAGACGAAAAATATAAAGCACTGGAAAAGGCCAAATGATATACAGTAGCTGCTGAGATCTTACATCAGGCAGGAAATATAAATAAGGAAATACGGTATAATTGTTAGGACACAGCTGCCAATAATTCACATATATTAGCAGTTCAAAATAGAATAACATTTGGTGGAAACTCATTTTATGGGATCTGTAGTGGCCCATGAAAATTCTTCTTTTTACCATATTGCAAACAATTTCATATCCTGCTTTCCAAGCAAAACTTCACAGCTCTCAGCAGAACCTATATTGCCTTCTAGTATTTCTGTCAGAATGCTTGTTAACCATGTTAACATTCCTAATACACAGAAGCCTACTATTTTTTTGCTTTCAGTATTCCACTGCATTTAGCTTGGTTTTATGCAATGATTCTGTTTGTCTAGTTTGTTTGCGGGTTTTTGTTTGTTTGTTTTTTCTCTTGTCCCAATATTATAAAGTGCCTACTTTCTTTGAATGTTAAATCCAATGCTCTTATATGTTTATTATGAATGACATGCCAGACATTTGTTTCCCTGCTTGCTGGTCTTTTTTTAAAGTGGGCCCTTTACATACAAGTAAAGATGACACACTGATTCAGCAAGTTTGACAGTATCTTTTTTTTTTTTAAACCATATTCCTTTTTTTTTGTACCAGGTTCCTATTTTTTGAAATGTCTTAAACTAGATACCATAACTGCAAGTGACCTATAAAATTATGGAGATAACAATGAATAGCAAGAGACCAAATGAAGTGATTAGTTCACATTAAGCTTTGAAGGAAGAAGAAAAGATATGGGTATTGCAACATCCAGATTCTGCTTCAGCATAAGGGAAACAATCAGAAACAAACCTGATAGTAGGGAAAAAAAAAATAAAATCAACAAACAACAACAAAGGCAGGGATAAGAATATAATTGTTTATATTTGTTCAACAGCTGTGTTTCCTCCTTGACCTGGTCCCAGGGAGTAGACTGGAGAGGACTTAAGCAGTAAGATACAAATTTCTCTCATTGTTCTAGTGGTATTATGATATTTTTAAATTCTTTAAAAAAAAGATCCTGGTTTTATTTTATTTTAAGCCACAGTCAGGAAAGAACTGTTAAAACAAGTACTGTTAAATGTTGTTGCCAACAGCAGGTCTGTCCTAGAAGAATTTGGCACCTTTAGCTGTCCAGACAACTTCACATTTTCTTCTGACTTACCAAGGTTGTACTAACACCAATCAGTTTTGTAGGTACTTGAACATGTCATTGAGGGAAGGTGGATCACAAAGTAAATGCTGTGTGGACTCATCCACTGTGCTGCTGTCCTGCACTGCAACACACTCGATCTAATAATCCATGAAACCTCCTTTCCCTCCCGTGGTACTTGTCCAGCAGCACCCAAGTATTGGAACTGCAACAATTAGTGGTGTATTAATGTAAGCGTCACATTATTCATTTTATTTTTTGCATGGAAAAATTGAGATAAGAATCTCTGAAACTCTGTCAGTAGATCTTTATAAAATATACACAATATGCATATTACAGTCTCACTGATTTCCGGATCATTTAGTCTTTGAATATGAATAACAGTTTCTAGATACAAAGGTTCAAGGCTGACTGTATTTTTCTGACAAATATTAAAACTGAAACACCACAATAACATTCTTTGAATACAGCTGTACAGCATTTATGTGTTTATATGTATCTTCTCCAGGCTAACGTGCAAGTTAACGTTAACTGGAATGTATTAAATTTCTTTGATTTAACATCTATAGCACAAAACCAAAACAAATTCAGGCTCAAAAGTAAAAAAAAAAAAAAGCTTTTTGCTAGAATTTGTTATTAGTTTATAGGATTTGCAAGATGGAAATCGACCTTTTTTCACTTATCTTGCATAGAGCTCTACAGCACTGGTATTTAAATACCATACCAGGAAGGAGAGGGATTGAACCTGTCAACAACATCAATGCCACCTTTCATGTCACTGTCTAAAAACAGAAACACTAAAAAAATAATTAAAATTCACGAGCATGTATGCAGCAATAATCAGCACTAGAAGGAAATTAGGGATTATTTCCCTAGGAAGTAACATTTTCACCAAACCAAAGACTCAAAAAATGTGCTTGCTTATAATAAAATCAGTCCCTTCCCAGTTACTGTGAAGCAGCATTGCCAGAAATTGGCTCATTTATAGGTTCAGCAGAGTGAGCCACTAGATCCTGCCCCTAAGCATGAAGCTGTGCTATTTCTGAAACCCTTGCACCATCCCACTTTTGCTACAGTAATTCAGATGGGAAGAGTAGCTTTTCTCTCTGTTGAATCACTGGCACATTTCTCAGAAACACACCCCTGGTGGGCAGTGGAGTATGGCTGTACGTGCTCTACAACTCAGTGTCCAAATGGGGGAAGCTCTTTAAACCAGTAAACTAATACATATGTTCCTGCACAGCAATGATACACTCCTAGGTAAACACTGTGTTCTAACCAACAAACAAATTGCAGTAACAGGGTTTTTTGCTCTTTGTGTTGCCTGTTTTGAGAACTTCTTCATGGTAATTTGCTCTTCTTTCTCTTGGTCAATATAATACATCACGTTTCAATTCAGCAGATGTTTCCTCTTATCCTTTTCTCTAAGATTCATTATTTATTCTACATTAATGTGTACTCCATTGCATCTGCCATCTGTTAACCTAGGCACATAAAATGTCAAAAACCTTCTATACTTATCTGCAACATCCTGCAGAATTTACTGATCCTGCTAGCCAAGCTCATCCACGTTTTAGGGATAAATCCTGGAGCCACTGCCCAGGCTGGGGAGGCCCTATCCATGCAAGGAATCAAACGTGCTCACAGCAGTCCCAAGAACAACTCATCATTACTAAGGGCTTCAAATTTGCCCACTAAGGACAGCATTGCTTTCATGCTTACCTTCACTATTTCTCAACCAATATGAAATGGAGAAGCGCAGCTCTGAGAAACACTTATATGTCAGAACCACCAATACAATAGGAACATTATAGCATTAATATCTATACAGAATCATAGAATTGCTATGGTTGGAAAAGACCTCCAGGATCAAGTCCAACCTTCATCCCAACACCTCCCTAACCATTAGACCACAGCCTCAAGTGCTACGTCTGCTCATCTTTTAAACACCTCCAGGGATGGTGACTCCACTGTCTCCCCTGTGCAGCCCATTCCAGTGTCTAACCACTCTCTCAGTGAAGAAATTCTTCCTAATATCCAATCAAAACCTCCCATGGCACGACTTTAGGCCATTTCCTCTTGTCCTATCATCAGTAATTTGAGAGTAAAGCAATAATGTCACCTCTCAGTCTCCTCTTCTCCAGAGTGAACAACCAGAGTTCCCTCAGTCAGTCCTCACAAGGCATGTTTTCCAGCCCTCTCACCAGCCTCACTGCCCTTCTCTGGACCAGCTCCAGCATCTCCATGTCCTCCTTAACCTGTGGTGCCCAAAACTGGACACAGTACTCAAGGTGTGGTCTCACGATTGCCAAGTACAGGGGCACGATCACCTACCTACTCCTGCTGGTCACACCACTTCTGATACAGGCCAGGATGCCATTGGCCGCCTTGGCCACCTGGGCCACTGCTGGCTCATGTTCAGTTGGCTGTCCACCAACACCCCCAGGTCCTTTTCTACCAGGCATCTTTCCAGCCACTCCTCCCCAACCCTAGAGCATTGCCTGGGGTTGTTGTGCCCCAAGTGCAGGACCCGGCACTTGGCCTTGTTAAACCTCCTACAGCTGACCTCAGCCCATTGCTCCAGCCTGTCCAGATCCCTCTGCAGAGCCTCCCTGCCCTCCAGCAGATCAACACTGCCACTTAATTTGGTATAGCGTACATGAATATTTTTAGCTTTTTTAAAAATCCCTCACGTAGTGGCTAGTCTGGTTCTTAAGTTTCATAAACCCAGAGCAAGATAAAGGAATGGACTTGTACTCTGATAATTATTAAATGTAAAATACAGAAGGACTCCTGGCAGCATAGAATGGCACAGGAAGACTCTTCCTCCGATTTCTGAGTACCTTAATCACTTAATTCCTAAAGCACTTAATTTAGATGAGGTGGGATGAAATTCTCTCAGGAAAAGAAAAGCATTTCACCAAGATCCCACTTCCAGTGTAAGCACTTTAATCACTGTGTTCATAGAGTGACATTTAGGATAAACCACCCTCCTCTGCTTTCCCCTATAAGATAGCAAAATCTGTAAATGTCAGAGAATCAGCACCAGCCAGACACATTTCTGACTCCCCCAACAGGCTTACCTGCATTTCAACCTAAACTGCATCTCCCCTCCTCACTCAGAACAATTTTTGGTGGCTCCTTTTGCAAAAATGCATCTTTCTGGACTTTTGGGGAGGAAGGGACCATGGTAATACTCAGGACACCTCCATGGTATGCTCATTCCAGGTATCAGCTAGGAAGGCAACCATACAGATGGAGAGCTTCCAGAAACTGGGTACTCACTTTCCAACTCATCAGCTTTATTAAGGAGCTTCCCCTGCAGCTCATCAACTATGAATGCAGGAGATCCTCCAAGGCTGAACAGCAGGCTCTCATTAGGAAGGACAGCCCCCTGACTACCAGCTACCTCTTTCCAGACCTGCAGAAGGTCTCTGGTCGTTGTGTGGCACTGAACATCCACACACTCCATAGCTCCATGAAGTCAAACATAATAACAAAGAGGTTACTACCTCCTGGTACTATAATGAGAGCCACTCAGTAGTTCCCCCAAGAGGATCCAGCATCAGGGAGCAGTCAGTGATTTCATTGGATGAAGAGTATCATGCTGTACAGTGAAAAGCAGCAGCTTTCCTGCCGTCCTGGTGGTGCCACCGAGACCACCAATGGGAAAGAAGCTGCAGTCTTCAAGTAAACGTGGGAGCTCTCATCACATGCAGCTCCTCAGGACCGAAACTCATGTATCACTTGGTAACAGGGATTAAAACTCCAGAAAAGTTTCTCCACGGGAATCCCAGGCAGTAGGTCAAAACTCTCCACTGATTCTGGCAAAATACTGTGTTTGGACTTGCTGCACTTTGATGAGTAAGAACCAAATCTGTGCATTACATCAAAGGATAAGGGCTCAAAGCAAATTCCAAAAGTTACCTTGCTACTTTTCATGAGACTCTGTTACATAAATGATTAATCAGAACCCAGATTCATAATATGAAGACCAAGGAAAAGAAATGTCACAAACCAGATCTTAGTATAGGAGGGACAGTACAGGCATTAAAGGCTAGAACTCAAATTATTGAATATATGCATTTGTAGGAGACGTAAGTTTTATCTCCTAAACAATCAGTCTTTAAAACCTGCATAAAGACATGTAACAGAGAGATATGACAATCTGTAAAAGCTTCTATCATCAATCACAGCACTTCATTTCTTTCCAAAGAGAATACAGGGAAAAGTCTGATTCTATCTATCAACCTTCTAGATTAATCTATTAGCCAATGAGATGAAGACAAGCACCTTATTTATTTTCTTCCTATTCACTAAATGCTACAATTTAATTGAAGATATCTTGGATAAAATAGAAGTTTGGAGTTTGTAATTGAAATTAAACTACATTTCAGCTATAGGCTCCAAAGAACGAATGATTAAATTAGTACTTAATTTCAAGACATTCTATAAACCTCTTCACACTATCAGAAAATTAGCATATTGTAGAAAAAGTTGCTTTTAACTCAGTAATATTGTATGCAATTTTCTAAAAATTGAGTTGTTAGAGAAGTTAAACTTACCTCTGTCTTTCTGCACTAAATGAAAACGAAACCTGCAATTTTACCCAAGTATCTGAATTTTTATATCTGCAATTTTGCACCTTTCAGGTAAAGGTAATCATAAAAAAAACCCTAAAGTTGCAACATGTTTGTCCTAAGAGAGAAGCCACCCAATCATCCCCAGCTCCCAGCCACGTGTCCCCATGCTGTCCTTCCCTGCGTGGCTGGGGGCGGTGATGTGGTTAGTGTACGGGTTCAAAGCAACCTTGCAGGGGGAGGAAAATAAAAAAGGATTGAAGCATGATTGCCTCTCTTAACATCCAAGAGTGTTTGCTTAGAGCTGTCTAGTCCAAAACAGCGCAACGGTTTCTTTATCAAAGGTGCAGAACCAGTTTTAACATACCTACACACCCAGTGCTTCATCTCAGCAGACATCTTTCTAGCATATAACCTTTGAGCCTGTAGTTCCTAGTCTCACCAAAGTAATCCCCCAAAAAAACAACTACATTTACAGACACGTGATTTATGTTGGAGGTGAAAAACCTGAATAGAAAAAGAAACACTTATAGGCTACCTCTGAAAAACTTCAGCTGGAAGAAAAAAACTCTACCTCTCAGCACAGCAAACAACCACAAAAACCTGTTCAAAGAATTAGGACCAGAGTTTTTTTTTTCAAGCAAAGTTTCTACAACTCAAGAGAGATATGTGGGTTAGTAACACAAAGAATTTTGAGGGAAGCTTCATAGAAGCTGGAAGTGTCTGCTGATCTAGAAAGTACTTGCCTGTCACCTACTGCCTTCCACTTCATCCATGAAGCATAGGCTTTCAGAGGCTCTTTACTCCACCATTGAAAATGCAGAAACACAAATTAATTTCTTCAGATGTTCTTGCAGGACACGAAATATCTGATTTAAATGGTGAAATGCTTTCAAAATGAACAACAAATAGACAAAAACATTTTAGGGGGAAAAATGGTGGCTTTGGGGCACAAAATAATGCCAGCAGTTAGCAGGCATACACAAGAGACAGAGATCGAAGCACAAACTATGACAGGGAAGTCTACACAGAGCCAGTAGCAGAGTGATTTTTCCAGACATTTCAAAGACCAGAACAGATCATCCTCCAGTTTGGAAGTTCTTGAATACATGACCCAGTTAAATTCTGGTTCCTGCTCCGTAAAACTTCAGTGACAGAGACTGAACCTTGCCATGCCACAAGGCCAGTGGGCTGCGAGGGAAACCCAGAGCTCAACCTGTGCTGCTCTTCTCAGCCTGGAAAGCAGAGCCAGAGGCAGACACAGCTTCTCCTTCCACCTTTATCTTCACAAAAAGGGAGGCAATCACAAAAGATACAAGTTTAGACTCCTAAAATGAGGAAGGGCCTTTCAGTTACAGTGCACACGTTGAGAAGATCTATCATTAGATGAATTTAGAGTGCAACTTCTCAGATGGGCTGGGCAGAAGAGCACTGCAGCACCATCAGTAACTGTGGAGCAGTAATGGTTGAACACTGTCCAGAGGTAACTACTTGTTATTTACAAAAAATAGTTCTCTTCCTCCTGGAAACCAGTAATTGCTTTCTTTTGCTTTAGAAGAAGGAGGTTATTAGACATGCTAAATCTATGTTTATGTAGTAATAGAATCTTTATAGTTTAACTGCTATGGCAAGAAACATAAAAGGTTCCTAAAGCAACGTTCTCTCTGTTGTGCTCTTATATAATTTTACGCTCCTGCTTTGCCTCTTGCACGCAACCTGATGCAGGGTAGACTAAGCTAGTACTTGTACTACTGAATTCAAGTAGGGCCATAAACTAGGCACACAAGGAACCTGAACCAATTTTGCCGTGGGACACCTCAGTATTCCTTGAGTTGTTATGATTTTTAACTCTGTAACCTTAAAGTTGCATTAGTACAATTTCCTGCATTGAAATATGTAGTCATTTTACACAACTTAACATGTCTTCTTGTAAACATCATCATTTTTGTCATTCCTCAGGCAACTCATCCCTCCCAGCCTTCAAGCATCGACATCTAACAGCACTGCTTTTGACAGGTTGCTTTGTTCCTTGTTCAGCTTTATCATTACACGAGCATTTAGCCTCAAGGCACCATCTCAGCCACATACCCATTTACTTATGGTCTACAAGAACTTGTAAAGCCTTGCCTGGCATGCAAGGCAATATAGCAATTGTTACATGTAAGTTGAAGGGAGGGAGAGAGAACTCACTTTTCATTTTTTTAGTTGTGATCTACAACTTGCATCAAACATTTTAAATGGGCTAAGACTAGAATTGCTATAATTAATATCATAAATTTAAAAGGCTGGTATCATACTTGCAATTATAGATTATAATCTGTGTTTACAGTTGGACATGATAAAAAAATTAAATTTCTAATAGATGTTTCTTAACATGTAAAACATTGCCAGCAATAACACCTAGGCAACACAAACTTGCATTTAAAAATGTACTTGGAGGTTTTTCAGAAGATGAAGCTTAAACCAAGGGTAAATAAATAAAGGTCTCCTTCCCCTTCATCATCTCATTTTGCTCACCTTTTGGAAACTTGTATTTGTCAATCTTGAGCAGAATAGACCCACTGAAATACATATAAATGCAGACTGGATCATATCACATGATGTTTACAAGTTAGTTTGTTTTTTTTTTTTTTTTCCATGTTTATGCATAATATGAGGAGAAAAAAGAAGGAATGAAAGAGCAGAGAAGCCATAACCAAACTGGGGATTGGAAGAGTACTGAGTAAAGTTATGTGAGATATTTTTTGCCAAAGCTTTCAGTGGAAGATGTCATCATATTGACATCCTTCTAGTACCATAAAACTGCCCTTTAAGTTGGTTCGATTCATCAGGAGAAGAAGGGAGTCAGGTATTAGATGGGGTAGCAATGATAGCTGTCACTTTACCCCATTGCTACATTGGGGTAGCAATGATAGTTGTCACTCCTAGATCCATAGGAGTTTCATTCATTTTCTTATCTGTGTGCTGTCCATCAGCTTGCACGACATTGCCATCACATGGTCAGGAAAAGCCCAGAGTCCTAGAGGTGTACTTCAGTTAATCACATAGGAATTCTGTCACAAAAGGCACAGCACACCATGCAAAGCCATTAACAATATCTCTTGTCCAGTTAAAGATCAGAAGTTTCTCCAGCGTGAGTTCCAGCTTACAGTATAGTGTGTGTGTGTGTGTATATACACGTGTGTCTCTTTGCACGGTGCCTTTTTCACAACACACTTTACAGAGCAGTAACATCTCATTATTGCTGAATAAATCATTGGATTTGAATACAGTGACATACAATCAGGCCAAGAGAAGAATATTTTTAAAAGAAAAAAAAGTCTTTCTGAAAACATTGCCCTTCAGGTATAAATCACATTTTTCAGAAGTA